>NW_027662827.1:5000-20000 GCF_963989245.1 Nansenia antarctica
TGTCATGTTTTCAGTTCCTTGATCAATAAAACTGGCGTTCATCCACCAAGTTGAGTGACTGCTGTGTAATCTGTCATAATGGTTTAGAACGCCTTTCAGCCAATCACAATTCTTGTTTTCATCAACAGTGTTTCCTCTATATGCATTTATTGGTGGCGGGCCGCCACAAACCCTAACCCACCAAATGATTCAGACAGTCCACTTTGATTCAGGCTGCGCAGAAAGGCAGCGAGTTATTATGACCGGAGAACTGAAAAAAAGCATGTGTCCCTGAACGCTCCGCCAATCACTGTGAGTAAACTGACTCTGAGAATGTCCTCACGTCACATTTTACCGTAATACCCTATATGTTGGTTGAAGTGCAACATCTCAGCTTTCAGGGACAGTTGGATTTTTTTCGATAGCACAAACCGTTTAGAAATTACGGTAATTACAATGTCGGGTGCGGATTTGTGCCAGCGGCGGTACATTCGGCGCAGAAGTGGTATCTATACCAGATAAATAATAACCATTTGCTTACGTAATTTTTCGTTTGTTTACATAGTCTGAAACTACAGATGGTAAGCTTTCAAATGATGCGTCATACATTGAAATCGAAAAAAAAATCAAGACGACACGAGTATTTGAATGTTTGTTTGTATCATGTTTTGCTCAAGAATGGTGACTGCTAAAAACGCTGCTAGCGGCTAACGTTTCGTTCTAAAACGAAAGTATTGTAACATCCCCACTTGGACAGTGGTTGAAATAATGACTGTGTGGTGGGTTAACATAATTCACCCCCGGAACTAATAGTTGGGAGTATTGTTCCGTACGGAGGGTTAAGTGGGTGGTACTCAGTTTTAGTTCCTGTTTTAAGTGTGTGGTAGCAACTTGTTCATGTCTGTCAATAAACGTCTAGCTGTGACATTTGATACGCCGCCTCCGACTCCCGTCTCTCGGCACTACATTGGTGACCCCGACGTCAGTCCCGTTGAAGTATCCGAGACTGAACCGAACATGGCAAATAACGCCGTTATTCTCAAATTGCCGGAGTTTTGGAAGACGTCCGCGGCAGCATGGTTCGCTCAGACGGAGGCGCAGTTCGCCCTCCGTGGGATTGCAGACGACGCCGCACGCTACTACCATGTCGTCTCGGCTCTGGGGAGCTCCACTGCAGCCAGAACGGTGGGCTTCATTACAGCTCCCCCTGCCCTGAATAAATATACAGCGTTTAAGACTCTCCTCCTCAGGACCTTCGGACTATCACGGTCAGAACGAGCCCGACGTCTGTTCGCAATTCAGGGGCTGGGAGACAGCAAGCCTTCCCAGCACATGGACATGATGCTGAACCTACTGGGTACGGAAGAACCACATTTTCTTTTTATTGAACTGTTTCTTCGGCACATGCCTGCACATGTACAGACGGCGCTCGCTAATACGTCTATTACGGAACCCCGTGAGTTAGCAGAGGAGGCTGACCGCTTCTTCCTAGCTACCCAGCGTTTTACCCCTGAAGTGCTAGCCCCGACACACAATTACACTCCACCTGGCAGAGACAGGCTAGCTAACAAGGGCCCACCTACCACCGATAGCCGTGCTAGCCCAGGCATGTGCTATTTCCACTCACGCTTTGGCGCGAAGGCGACGAGGTGCCGCTCCCCTTGCAACTACGGCTCGGCGGGAAACGGCAAAGCCTGCGTTCGGTAGTGGCTATGAGCGTGGGCACAGCAAACCAGCTACTATTCATCAGAGACACTCTCTCCGGGTGCAAATTCCTCTGTGACACCGGTGCTCAGAGGAGCGTCCTGCCTGTGACAGTGGATGACACCGCCAGGGGAGGTCATGGCCCACATTTAAAGTCCGCTAACGACACCCCCATCCGCACCTATGGCACGAAAGCTGTAGACCTATGTTTCGGGGGTCAGCGGTTTACATGGGAATTCGTCACGGCCGACATCTCTTTCCCCCTCCTCGGTGCAGATTTCCTATGTGCTCACGGACTGCTCGTGGACGTCAAGAACAACCGCCTGGTGGACGCACTGACATTCTCCTCACTTGCATGTGTCCGCGGTGAGGCGACATACGGTGGGCTCTCCAGCTCACTCTCAGAGGGTGACAACTATCAGCGCCTGCTCAGCGAGTTCCCCAGCTTGACACAGCCCACATTTTCCGCCACCACTACCAAGCATGGGGTGGAGCACCACATAGAGACCAAGGGCGCCCCCATCTACGCTAGGGCCCGGCGGCTCAACCCCGACAGGCTAGCAGTCGCTAAGTCTGAGTTCGCCAACATGGAGCGCCTTGGTATCATCCGCCGCTCAGACAGCCCATGGGCCTCACCGCTACACATAGTGCCGAAACTACCGCCGCCTCAACGACGCTACGACACCCGACCGCTACCCAGTCCCCCACATTCAGGACTTCTCTGCGCATCTGGCGGGTAAGCTGGTTTTCTCAAAGGTGGACCTGGTGCGTGGCTACCACCAAGTCTCCGTGCACCCTTCAGACATTCCCAAAACGGCGGTGATCACGCCGTTCGGGCTATTCGAATTCCTACGCATGCCGTTTGGACTTAAGAATGCGGCCCAGTCCTTTCAGCGGCTAATGGATTCGACGCTCAGAGACATGCCATTCCTATTCGTCTATTTGGACGACATCCTCGTTGCCAGCTCCTCGGTGGAAGAGCACCTGGCACATCTCCGAGACCTCTTCACGAGGCTCAGCCAACATGGCCTGATCATTAACCCGGCGAAGTGTCTGTTCGGGTTACCCTCCATCCGATTCCTTGGGCATCTCATCAACAAAGATGGGGCCGCCCCCCTCCCATCGAAGGTGGAGGCCGTTTCCGCCTTCCCCCGCCCACACACAGCTCGAGCGCTCCGAGAGTTTCTCGGAATGGTGACTTTTTATCACCGGTTCATCCACCGTGCAGCCCACACCATACACCCGCTGTACGAGGCTATGAAGGACAAATCCCCCAACCAGGCCATCGACTGGACGGCCGAGAGGGAAGCCGCCTTCATTGCCACCAAGACCGCCCTAAGCCAGGCCGCCATGTTGGCCCACCACCAAGGCCCCTATTGCCATCACCACCGATGCGTCGGACTACACCGTCGGCGCGGTGCACGAACAATGGGTCGCAGGCGCCTGGCAGCCGCTCGCCTTTTTCAGCCGTCAGTTGACGCCCAGAGAGCGCAAATACAGCGCGTTCGACAGGGAGCTCCTTGGCCTCTTTTTGGCAGTCCGCCACTTCCGGTTCCTGCTGGAAGGCCGTGAGTTCACGGCGTTCGTGGATCACAAACCCCTCACGTTCTCCATGTCCAAGGTGGCCGAGCCTTGGTCTGCCCGCCAGCAGCGCCAGCTCTCGTACTTATCTGAGTACACCACAGACATCCAACACATCGCTGGCAAGTCCAACGTGGTCGCGGACTGTCTCTCCAGAGCGGTCGTCGGGCCGTCCTCGGCTGCCCCTGCCCCTGCCCCTGTCCCGGTTCCCCCTGCCCCGGCCCCGGCTGGCCCTGCCCCTACCAACACCCTACCCTACCCAACACCCTACCCTACCCTACCCAACAACCTACCCTACCCTACCAACAGTGGCGTGCAGTCAGGTGAGGCAGGGTAGGCAGTGCCTCACCCAGGCATTTAAGAAAGAAAAAGAATATCAGTCTTTTTAAAATATTTTTTTATTTTATTTTTATCTAAAAAAAAAATATATGTTTTATTTATTTTACTCATTATTCTTAACTTTAATGTGTTAATATGTTGTTAAAATAAAAATAAATGATGTAAAATGTGTTGTTTTAAAAATATAATGCATGCCCTGGCACTAGGAGAGTTTGCTCCCAAAGCTAGCTGATTGCTGGCGAGAGGCTGAGGCAGAGCCTCTGTGCTATGCGAAGTGACAGACCAACAGTTTCGTAGGTTTGCGCATGCGTAGTCTGTTCTCACATTGTCTTCATTGGTGGACGTTGAGGCACCGTGCAGGCTGCCTCTGACAGCATGATTGACAGTTTGCGTTTGGCTTGCCGTAGCGGCATTCCTCTGCTGTTCGCGCCGCGGTTCTAGGTGAATGTAGGCAATGCCATACAGGCTGTTGCGCTACGCTATGTGTAGTTATGAGATAACAATACATTTGACATTTTTGACCAGCTATTTGATAGTATAGTATATATAGTATAGTATATATATATGTGATTGACTTTATAGTATAGTATATTAGCATTACATTACATTACAGTCATTTAGCCGACGCTTTTATTCAAAGCGACTTACAATAATTGCATTTAACGTAGGAGTGTACTGCTTTTTTAAGGCAAAATGAAGAATAGCAAACTAAAAATACAGTACAGCAATATAGCAATAGCAATAGCATAGAGAAGAATAGCAAACTAACAATACAATAGGTGCTTAACAGGGAGGATTCTGGTAGTAGACCTACTTCTTGAAGAAGTGAGTTTTGAGCCTGCGTTAAAAGATATAAGGGCTATTGATTGCCTTTATAGTATGCACTATGCCATTTGAAGTCTGGCTGCTGCGTTAATCGCATGATTTTTTTTTAATAGCTCACTGCCTACCCAGCCAATGACCTCACTGCACGTTACTGCCTACCAGCACCCTACCCTACCAACACCCTACCCAGTAGAGGGCAGTAGAGGGTAGTAGAGGGTAGTAGAGGGCAGTAGAGGGCAGTAGAGGGTAGTAGAGGGCAGTAGAGGGTAGTAGAGGGTAGTAGAGGGCAGTAGAGGGCAGTAGAGGGCAGTAGAGGGCAGTAGAGGGTAGTAGAGGGTAGTAGAGGGCAGTAGAGGGTAGTAGAGGGTAGTAGAGGGCAATAGAGGGCAGTAGAGGGTAGTAGAGGGCAGTAGAGGGTAGTAGAGGGTAGTAGAGGGCAATAGAGGGTAGTAGATGGTAGTAGAGGGTAGTAGAGGGTAGTAGAGGGTAGTAGAGGGCAGTAGAGGGTAGTAGAGGGTAGTAGAGGGTAGTAGAGGGTAGTAGAGGGTAGTAGAGGGCAATAGAGGGTAGTAGAGGGTAGTAGAGGGTAGTAGAGGGTAGTAGAGGGCAGTAGAGGGTAGTAGAGGGTAGTAGAGGGTAGTAGAGGGTAGTAGAGGGTAGTAGAGGGCAATAGAGGGTAGTAGATGGTAGTAGAGGGTAGTAGAGGGTAGTAGAGGGTAGTAGAGGGCAGTAGAGGGCAGTAGAGGGTAGTAGAGGGTAGTAGAGGGTAGTAGAGGGTAGTAGAGGGCAATAGAGGGTAGTAGAGGGTAGTAGAGGGTAGTAGAGGGTAGTAGAGGGCAGTAGAGGGTAGTAGAGGGTAGTAGAGGGTAGTAGAGGGTAGTAGAGGGTAGTAGAGGGCAGTAGAGGGCAGTAGAGGGTAGTAGAGGGCAGTAGAGGGTAGTAGAGGGCAGTAGAGGGCAGTAGAGGGTAGTAGAGGGTAGTAGAGGGTAGTAGAGGGTAGTAGAGGGTAGTAGAGGGCAGTAGAGGGTAGTAGAGGGCAGTAGAGGGCAGTAGAGGGTAGTAGATGGTAGTAGAGGGTAGTAGAGGGTAGTAGAGGGTAGTAGATGGTAGTAGAGGGTAGTAGAGGGTAGTAGATGGTAGTAGAGGGCAGTAGAGGGTAGTAGAGGGCAGTAGAGGGTAGTAGAGGGCAGTAGAGGGCAGTAGAGGGTAGTAGAGGGTAGTAGAGGGTAGTAGAGGGCAGTAGAGGGCAGTAGAGGGCAGTAGAGGGTAGTAGAGGGCAGAAGAGGGCAGTAGAGGGCAGTAGAGGGTAGTAGAGGGTAGTAGAGGGCAGTAGAGGGCAGTAGAGGGTAGTAGAGGGTAGTAGAGGGCAGTAGAGGGCAGTAGAGGGCAGTAGAGGGTAGTAGAGGGCAGAAGAGGGCAGTAGAGGGCAGTAGAGGGTAGTAGAGGGTAGTAGAGGGTAGTAGAGGGTAGTAGAGGGCAGTAGAGAGCAGTAGAGGGTAGTAGAGGGTAGAAGAGGGCAGTAGAGGGCAGTAGAGGGTAGTAGAGGGTAGTAGAGGGCAGTAGAGGGCAGTAGAGGGTAGTAGAGGGCAGAAGAGGGCAGTAGAGGGCAGTAGAGGGTAGTAGAGGGTAGTAGAGGGTAGTAGAGGGCAGTAGAGGGTAGTAGAGGGTTGTAGAGAGTAGTAGAGGGTAGTAGAGGGTAGTAGAGGGCAGTAGAGGGTAGTAGAGGGTAGTAGAGGGTAGTAGAGGGTAGTAGAGGGCAGTAGAGGGCAGTAGAGGGTAGTAGAGGGTAGTAGAGGGCAGTAGAGGGCAGTAGAGGGCAGTAGAGGGTAGTAGAGGGCAGTAGAGGGCAGTAGAGTACAGTAGAGGGTAGTAGAGGGTAGTAGAGGGCAGTAGAGGGCAGTAGAGGGCAGTAGAGGGTAGTAGAGGGCAGTAGAGGGCAGTAGAGGGTAGTAGAGGGCAATAGAGGGTAGTAGAGGGTAGTAGAGGGTAGTAGAGGGCAGTAGAGGGCAGTAGAGGGCAGTAGAGGGTAGTAGAGGGCAGTAGAGGGCAGTAGAGTACAGTAGAGGGTAGTAGAGGGTAGTAGAGGGCAGTAGAGGGCAGTAGAGGGTAGTAGAGGGCAGTAGAGGGCAGTAGAGGGCAGTAGAGGGTAGTAGAGGGTAGTAGAGGGCAGTAGAGGGCAGTAGAGGGTAGTAGAGAGCAGTAGAGGGCAGTAGAGGGTAGTAGAGGGCAGTAGGGGGTAGTAGAGGGCAGTAGAGGGCAGTAGAGGGCAGTAGAGGGCAGTAGAGGGTAGTAGAGGGTAGTAGAGGGTAGTAGAGGGCAGTAGAGGGCAGTAGAGGGCAGTAGAGGGTAGTAGAGGGTAGTAGAGGGCAGTAGAGGGCAGTAGAGGGTAGTAGAGAGCAGTAGAGGGCAGTAGAGGGTAGTAGAGGGCAGTAGGGGGTAGTAGAGGGCAGTAGAGGGCAGTAGAGGGCAGTAGAGGGCAGTAGAGGGTAGTAGAGGGTAGTAGAGGGTAGTAGAGGGCAGTAGAGGGCAGTAGAGGGCAGTAGAGGGCAGTAGAGGGTAGTAGAGGGCAGTAGAGGGCAGTAGAGGGTAGTAGAGGGTAGTAGAGGGCAATAGAGGGCAATAGAGGGCAGTAGAGGGCAGTAGAGGGTAGTAGAGGGCAGTAGAGGGCAGTAGAGAGCAGTAGAGGGTAGTAGAGGGTAGTAGAGGGTAGTAGAGGGTAGTAGAGGGCAGTAGAGGGCAGTAGAGGGCAGTAGAGGGTAGTAGAGGGTAGTAGAGAGCAGTAGAGGGTAGTAGAGGGCAGTAGAGGGTAGTAGAGGGCAGTAGAGGGTAGTAGAGAGTAGTAGAGGGTAGTAGAGGGCAGTAGAGGGTAGTAGAGGGTAGTAGAGGGCAGTAGAGGGTAGTAGAGGGTAGTAGAGGGCAGTAGAGGGTAGTAGAGGGCAGTAGAGGGCAGTAGAGGGTAGTAGAGGGTAGTAGAGGGTAGTAGAGGGTAGTAGAGGGTAGTAGAGGGCAGTAGAGAGCAGTAGAGGGTAGTAGAGAGCAGTAGAGGGTAGTAGAGGGTAGTAGAGGGTAGTAGAGGGTAGTAGAGGGCAGAAGAGGGCAGTAGAGGGTAGTAGAGGGTAGTAGAGGGCAGTAGAGGGTAGTAGAGGACAGTAGAGGGTAGTAGAGGGCAGTAGAGGGTAGTAGAGGGCAGTAGAGGGCAGTAGAGGGCAGTAGAGGGTAGTAGAGGGCAGTAGAGGGTAGTAGAGGGCAGTAGAGGGTAGTAGAGGGTAGTAGAGAGCAGTAGAGGGCAGTAGAGGGTAGTAGAGGGTAGTAGAGGGCAGTAGAGAGCAGTAGAGGGCAGTAGAGGGTAGTAGAGGGTAGTAGAGGGCAGTAGAGGGCAGTAGAGGGCAGTAGAGGGTAGTAGAGGGTAGTAGAGGGTAGTAGAGGGCAGTAGAGGACAGTAGAGGGTAGTAGAGGGTAGTAGAGGGTAGTAGAGGGTAGTAGAGGGTAGTAGAGGGCAGTAGAGGGTAGTAGAGGGCAGTAGAGGGTAGTAGAGGGTAGTAGAGGGTAGTAGAGGGTAGTAGAGGGCAGTAGGGGGCAGTAGAGGGTAGTAGAGGGTAGTAGAGGGTAGTAGAGAGCAGTAGAGGGCAGTAGAGGGCAATAGAGGGTAGTAGAGGGCAGTAGAGGGTAGTAGAGGGCAGTAGAGGGCAGTAGAGGGTAGTAGAGGGTAGTAGAGGGCAGTAGAGGGTAGTAAAGGGCAGTAGAGGGCAGTAGAGGGCAGTAGAGGGCAATAGAGGGCAGTAGAGGGCAGTAGAGGGCAGTAGAGGGTAGTAGAGGGTAGTAGAGGGTAGTAGAGGGCAGTAGAGGGCAGTAGAGGGCAGTAGAGGGCAGTAGAGGGTAGTAGAGGGTAGTAGAGGGTAGTAGAGGGTAGTAGAGGGCAGTAGAGGGTAGTAGAGGGTAGTAGAGGGTAGTAGAGGGCAGTAGAGGGTAGTAGAGGGTAGTAGAGGGCAGTAGACGGTAGTAGAGGGCAGTAGAGGGTAGTAGAGGGCAGTAGAGGGTAGTAAAGGGCAGTAGAGGGCAGTAGAGGGCAGTAGAGGGCAGTAGAGGGCAGTAGAGGGTAGTAAAGGGCAGTAGAGGGCAGTAGAGGGCAATAGAGGGTAGTAGAGGGCAGTAGAGGGTAGTAGAGGGCAGTAGAGGGTAGTAGAGGGTAGTAGAGGGTAGTAGAGGGCAGTAGAGGGTAGTAGAGGGTAGTAGAGGGTAGTAGAGGGTAGTAGAGGGTAGTAGAGGGCAGTAGAGGGTAGTAGAGGGCAGTAGAGGGCAGTAGAGGGCAGTAGAGGGTAGTAGAGGGTAGTAGAGGGCAGTAGAGGGTAGTAGAGGGCAGTAGAGGGTAGTAGAGGGTAGTAGAGGGTAGTAGAGGGTAGTAGAGGGCAGTAGAGGGTAGTAGAGGGTAGTAGAGGGTAGTAGAGGGCAGTAGAGGGCAGTAGAGGGTAGTAGAGGGTAGTAGAGGGCAGAAGAGGGTAGTAGAGGGTAGTAGAGGGTAGTAGAGGGCAGTAGAGGGTAGTAGAGGGTAGTAGAGGGTAGTAGAGGGTAGTAGAGGGCAGTAGAGGGCAGTAGAGGGTAGTAGAGGGTAGTAGAGGGTAGTAGAGGGTAGTAGAGGGTAGTAGAGGGTAGTAGTGGGCAGTAGAGGGTAGTAGAGGGTAGTAGAGGGCAATAGAGGGCAGTAGAGGGCAGTAGAGGGCAGTAGAGGGTAGTAGAGGGCAGTAGAGGGCAGTAGAGTGGCGGAGCCTAACACAGCAGGGGGCGGGGCATCAAGAAGTACAGACCAGGTGTAAAAATATCATTCATGTTTATTCATTAGTTCTCCACAATGACTTTGGCAGTTATATTATTGTGTGTATTTGTGTGTGTGAGAACCTGTGTGTGTGTAGTCATGACAACATGTAGTCATACTCAATATGAGATAATGTTTTCAGATTGAATACAGATGGGGGTACACACACACACACACACACAAAGTGCTAACATTCTCATGAATTATGAGTCGTCCCCAGCACTACCTTAATTAGGCCCCTATACTTTCTTTTATTCATTTTTTTTTCTTTTTCTTATTACTACTCGATCTTTTCAGTTTGTAAAGCGTCTTTGAGTGTCTAGAAAAGCGCTAATGTATTATTATTATTATTATTATTATTTTTATTATTATTATTATTATCATAGTTAACTAGGCAGCAGTGGGGATTACTCACCCAATCCAATCCAATCCTAACCCATTGTTTTGGCTTGACTAGCGAGTTTATGTTGTGATTTTCAATAACGTTGAAATGTATTTTTGTGTTTCAAAATAAAAGTCTGAGTATTTATGTGAACCCAAACACTAGACCATGTCACATACACTTTATTAGGAACACCTGTACTCCTCATCCATTCAGGTGGTGTAACGGTGTGGGGAATGTTTTCTTGGCACACTTTGGGCCCGTTAATACATATCAATCATCTGTTGAACGCCACAGCCTGTCTGAGTGTTGTTGCTGACTGTGTGCATCCCTTCATGGCCACAATGTACCCATCTGCTAATGGTGCTTCCAGCATGATAATGCACCACAAAGCAAGTCATTTCAAACTGGTCTCATGAACATGACAATGAGTTCAGTGTCCTTCAGTGGCCTTCCCAGTCACCGGATCTGAATCCAATAGAACATCTTTGGGATGTGGTGGAACCACACTGAAAAGTCTGTGTGATGTAATAATGTCATCATGGACCAGAATCTGAAAGGAATGCTTCCAACATGTTATAGAATCAATGCCGCAAAGAATTGAGGCTGTTTTGAGAGCAAAGGGCGGCCTTACCCAGTATTAGTAGCCAGGGAGGCCTTACCCAGTATTAGTAAAGGGCGGCCTTACCCAGTATTAGTAAAGGGAGGCCTTACCCAGTATTAGTAAAGGGAGGCCTTACACGGAGGCCTTACCCAGTATTAGTAAAGGGAGGCCTTACACGGAGGCCTTACCCAGTATTAGTAAAGGGAGGCCTTACAGGGAGGCCTTACCCAGTATTAGTAAAGGGAGGCCTTACAGGGAGGCCTTACCCAGTATTAGTAAAGGGAGGCCTTACACGGAGTCCTTACCCAGTATTAGTAAAGGGAGGCCTTACCCAGTATTAGTAGCCAGGGAGGCCTTACCCAGTATTAGTAAAGGGAGGCCTTACAGGGAGGCCTTACCCAGTATTAGTAGCCTATAGTGTTCCCAATAAAGTGTCCAGTGAGTGTATAGAGCTGCAGGTGAAGACGAGGTACCCTAACTGTGGGTCACATGTTCACCCTGAACCTGCAGTTCTCCAGAACCAGACAGACACAAACAGGAGAAGGCGGGGGGGGGGGGGGCTTAGACTACGGCCCGGAACAGGAAGGAGAGGGGGGGGGGCGGGGCTTAGACTACGGCCCGGAACAGGAAGGAGAGGGGGGGGGGGGGGGGGGCTTAGACTACGGCCCGGAACAGGAAGGAGAGGGGGGGGGCGGGGCTTAGACTACGGCCCGGAACAGGAAGGAGAGGGGGGGGGCGGGGCTTAGACTACGGCCCGGAACAGGAAGGAGAGGGCGGCTCCAAACGCCAGCCCCAGCGACAGGAAGAACGCCATGATGGCCCCAGCCGTCTCTGCCTCATGAGGCGCGACCTTCCTGTAGAGACAGAAGAAGAAGATTGTTCTTAAGTGTAGTGCAGTGAGTAGTGAGGTGGTTGTGGGTAGTGTAGTGTGTAGTGAGGTGGTTATGGGTAGTGTAGTGTGTAGTGAGGTCGTTGTGGGTAGTGTAGTGAGGTGGTTGTGGGTAGTGTAGTGTGTAGTGAGGTGGTTATGGGTAGTGTAGTGTGTAGTGAGGTGGTTATGGGTAGTGTAGTGTGTAGTGAGGTGGTTATGGGTAGTGTAGTGTGTAGTGAGGTGGTTATGGGTAGTGTAGTGTGTAGTGAGGTGGTTATGGGTAGTGTAGTGTGTAGTGAGGTGGTTATGGGTAGTGTAGTGTGTAGTGAGGTGGTTATGGGTAGTGTAGTGTGTAGTGAGGTGGTTATGGGTAGTGTAGTGTGTAGTGAGGTGGTTATGGGTAGTGTAGTGTGTAGTGAGGTGGTTATGGGTAGTGTAGTGTGTAGTGAGGTGGTTGTGGGTAGTGTAGTGTGTAGTGAGGTGGTTATGGGTAGTGTAGTGTGTAGTGAGGTGGTTATGGGTAGTGTAGTGTGTAGTGAGGTGGTTATGGGTAGTGTAGTGAGGTGGTTGTGGGTAGTGTAGTGTGTAGTGAGGTGGTTATGGGTAGTGTAGTGTGTAGTGAGGTGGTTGTGGGTAGTGTAGTGTGTAGTGAGGTGGTTGTGGGTAGTGTAGTGTGTAGTGAGGTGGTTGTGGGTAGTGTAGTGTGTAGTGAGGTGGTTATGGGTAGTGTAGTGTGTAGTGAGGTGGTTATGGGTAGTGTAGTGTGTAGTGAGGTGGTTATGGGTAGTGTAGTGTGTAGTGAGGTGGTTATGGGTAGTGTAGTGTGTAGTGAGGTGGTTGTGGGTAGTGTAGTGTGTAGTGAGGTGGTTATGGGTAGTGTAGTGTGTAGTGAGGTGGTTGTGGGTAGTGTAGTGTGTAGTGAGGTGGTTATGGGTAGTGTAGTGTGTAGTGAGGTGGTTATGGGTAGTGTAGTGTGTAGTGAGGTGGTTGTGGGTAGTGTAGTGTGTAGTGAGGTGGTTATGGGTAGTGTAGTGTGTAGTGAGGTGGTTATGGGTAGTGTAGTGTGTAGTGAGGTGGTTATGGGTAGTGTAGTGAGGTGGTTATGGGTAGTGTAGTGTGTAGTGAGGTGGTTATGGGTAGTGTAGTGTGTAGTGAGGTGGTTATGGGTAGTGTAGTGTGTAGTGAGGTGGTTATGGGTAGTGTAGTGAGGTGGTTGTGGGTAGTGTAGTGTGTAGTGAGGTGGTTGTGGGTAGTGTAGTGAGGTGGTTGTGGGTAGTGTAGTGTGTAGTGAGGTGGTTGTGGGTAGTGTAGTGAGGTGGTTGTGGGTAGTGTAGTGTGTAGTGAGGTGGTTATGGGTAGTGTAGTGAGGTGGTTGTGGGTAGTGTAGTGTGTAGTGAGGTGGTTATGGGTAGTGTAGTGTGTAGTGAGGTGGTTGTGGGTAGTGTAGTGAGGTGGTTGTGGGTAGTGTAGTGTGTAGTGAGGTGGTTATGGGTAGTGTAGTGAGGTGGTTGTGGGTAGTGTAGTGTGTAGTGAGGTGGTTGTGGGTAGTGTAGTGAGGTGGTTGTGGGTAGTGTAGTGTGTAGTGAGGTGGTTGTGGGTAGTGTAGTGAGGTGGTTATGGGTAGTGTAGTGTGTAGTGAGGTGGTTATGGGTAGTGTAGTGTGTAGTGAGGTGGTTATGGGTAGTGTAGTGAGGTGGTTATGGGTAGTGTAGTGTGTAGTGAGGTGGTTATGGGTAGTGTAGTGTGTAGTGAGGTGGTTATGGGTAGTGTAGTGTGTAGTGAGGTGGTTATGGGTAGTGTAGTGTGTAGTGAGGTGGTTGTGGGTAGTGTAGTGTGTAGTGTGTAGTGAGGTGGTTGTGGGTAGTGTAGTGAGGTGGTTGTGGGTAGTGTAGTGAGGTGGTTATGGGTAGTGTAGTGTGTAGTGAGGTGGTTATGGGTAGTGTAGTGTGTAGTGAGGAGGTTATGGGTAGTGTAGTGAGGTGGTTGTGGGTAGTGTAGTGAGGTGGTTGTGGGTAGTGTAGTGTGTAGTGAGGTGGTTATGGGTAGTGTAGTGTGTAGTGAGGTGGTTATGGGTAGTGCAGTGTGTAGTGAGGTGGTTGTGGGTAGTGTAGTGAGGTGGTTGTGGGTAGTGTAGTACTTGGGGCCGTAGCACATGCACAGGGAGGCCAGGTATCCGTTACTGAGGGCGAACAGGACCATGAAGCAGATGAACCAGCCGTCATGCAGGAAGACGACGGGCAGGAAGCCACGCGGCTGCACGTTGCACAGCATGAAGAGAGGCACGAAGATCACCCTGGCAACCAGCAGCCCTGGCAACAGCAGGCTGTCCTGCCCTGGCTACACACACACACACACACACACACACACACACAGTTCTCTTATCAGGTTATCAACTCTCAGGTCAACACTCCATACAATTTTGCTAAACGGGCACTGTGGTGTGTGTGTGGTCTGTATGTGTGTGTGTGAGTGTGAGTGTGAGTGTGAGTGTGAGTGTATGTGTGTGTGTGTGTGTTGTCTGTATGTGAGTGTGAGTGTGAGTCTGAGTATGAGTATGAGTGTGAGTGTGAGTGTGAGTGTGAGTCTGAGTCTGAGTCTGAGTCTGAGTCTGAGTCTGAGTCTGAGTCTGAGTCTGAGTCTGAGTCTGAGTCTGAGTCTGAGTCTGAGTCTGAGTCTGAGTCTGAGTGTGAGTGTGAGTGTGAGTGTGAGTGTGAGTATGAGTATGAGTATGAGTGTGAGTGTGAGTGTGTGTGTTGTCTGTATGTGTGTGTGTGTGTGAGTATGAGTGTGAGTGTGAGTGTGAGTGTGAGTGTGAGTGTGAGTATGAGTGTGAGTATGAGTATGAGTATGAGTATGAGTATGAGTATGAGTATGAGTATGAGTATGAGTATGAGTATGAGTATGAGTGTGAGTGTGAGTGTGAGTGTGAGTGTGAGTGTGAGTGTGAGTGTGAGTGTGAGTGTGAGTGTGAGTATGAGTATGAGTATGAGTATGAGTATGAGTATGAGTATGAGTATGAGTATGAGTATGAGTATGAGTGTGAGTGTGAGTGTGAGTGTGAGTGTGAGTGTGAGTGTGAGTGTGAGTGTGAGTGTGAGTGTGAGTGTGAGTGTGTGTGTGTGTGTGTGACCTACCCACATCCACACAGCGGTGAGGCTGCGGCCGGCCCAGTCACACAGGTTGAACAGCAGGAAACACGAGACAGGGACGAAGTAGAACTCTGACACACACACACACACACACACACAATTAATTAATTAATTATTTCCAGTAGAGAGACGGTAGACAGGTGGAGGTGTGAATGGAGCGTGTCTGAGTATGGGGTGTGTCTGAGTATGGAGCGTGTCTGAGAATGGAGCGTGTCTGAGTATGGAGCGTGTCTGAGTATGGGGCGTGTCTGAGTATGGGGCGTGTCTGAGTATGGAGCGTGTCTGAGTATGGAGCGTGTCTGAGTATGGAGCGTGTCTGAGTATGGAGCGTGTCTGAGTATGGAGCGTGTCTGAGTATGGAGCGTGTCTGAGTATGGAGCGTGTCTGAGTATGGAGCGTGTCTGAGTATGGAGCGTGTCTGAGTATGGAGCGTGTCTGAGAATGCGTGGAGTCTGTCTCTCTCCAGTTAGCAGCGGCCAGACGGAGGGAGCTGGTTGGTGGGTGTGTCTGACGGAGGGAGCTGGTTGGTGGGTGAGCCAGACGGAGGCAGCTGGTTGGTGGGTGTGTCTGACGGAGGGAGCTGATTGGTGGGTGTGTCTGACGGAGGGGGCTGATTGGTGGGTGTGTCTGACGGAGGGGGCTGGTTGGTGGGTGTGTCTGACGGAGGGAGCTGATTGGTGGGTGTGTCTGACGGAGGGGGCTGATTGGTGGGTGAGCCAGAGCTGCTGAGGGAGATAAAGCCCACAGTAACCACGC
>NW_027662827.1:25000-27500 GCF_963989245.1 Nansenia antarctica
CTGTGTACGTTCTCAGTCTCTGTGTACGTTCTCAGTCTCTGTGTACGTTGTCAGTCTCTGTGTAGTCAGTCTCTGTGTACGTTCTCAGTCTCTGTGTACGTTCTCAGTCTCTGTGTACGTCCTCAGTCTCTGTGGACGTTCTCAGTCTCTGTGGACGTTCTCAGTCCCTGTGGACGTTCTCAGTCTCTGTGTACGTTCTCAGTCTCTGTGTACGTTCTCAGTCTCTGTGGACGTTCTCAGTCCCTGTGGACGTTCTCAGTCCCTGTGTACGTTCTCAGTCTCTGTGTACGTTCTCAGTCTCTGTGTACGTTCCCAGTCTCTGTGTACGTTCTCAGTCTCTGTTGGACCTTGCACCCTAAATCCAACTACTCAGTATCAACATTACAGTTTCTTTCTTTTGCACAATCACCTCTTTCTCAACTAATCGGTCTGTGTATGTGAATATAAAAGCAGGGGAAAACAGTAGTGTAGTATAGTAGTAGTACTAGTGGTATAGTAGAGGGGCGTGGCTACGGGACAGAGAGGGCGTGGCTAAGGGACAGAGAGGGCGTGGCCTTGGTACCAGTTTAGGGAGGATCACATAGGACACAACGGCCAATAGGATGACGGCACAGGCAGTGATGAAGTAACCAAACGCTGCGTCCTGCATGGCCGAACCACCTGGGGGAGGAGGGGAGAGGGAGGGGGGGGGAGAGGAGAGGAGAGGGAGAGGAGAGGGAGGGGGAGGAGAAGGAGGAGGGAGGGGAGGAGAGAAGAGGAGAGGGAGGGGAGAGGGAGGGGGAGGGGGAGGAGGAGAGGAGAGGGAGAGGGAGAGGGAGAGGGAGAGGGAGAGGGAGAGGGAGAGGGAGAGGGAGAGGGAGAGGGAGAGGGAGGAGGAGAGGGAGGGGGAGAGGGAGGGGACCAGGGGAGGGGAGGAGAGAAGAGGAGAGGGAGGGAGGGATTAATCACAGTTCCAAATCCTGATTTATTAGGTCAGATTCAGCCCACTTGATTCAGCCGACACACTAACCCTTATCTTTATTAGGTCAGATTCATATCTTATCTTTATTAGGTCAGATTCATATCTTATCTTTATTAGGTCAGATTCATATCTTATCTTTATTAGGTCAGATTCATATCTTATCTTTTAAGACTTTGGGTGTTGTCTTGCCTACATGCAGTGGGGTTAGGGTTAGGCACGTGGGGTTAGGGTTAGACCATCCTGACGGTTTATGTCGGCATTTCCCGGGACATGCCAGCATGTACCAAGCCAACGGTTCATGCAGGCATGTCCCGGGAAATGCCGACATAAACCGTTTTCCCACATGTACCGTAACATATATATGTTATATATATGTATGTTTATATGTATATATGTATGTATGTATGTATATATGTATGTATATATATACACAGGTGCTGGTCATATAATTAGAATATCATCAAAAAGTTGATTTATTTCAGTAATTCCATTCAAAAAGTGAAACTTGAATAATGTATACATTCATTCCACACAGACTGATATATTTCAAGTGTTTATTGCTTTTAATTTTTAGGATTATTACTGACAACTAATGAAAACCCCAAATTCAGAATCTCAGACAATTAGAATATTACTTCTGCATTGTTGGGTCTGGCGCATCGCATCTTCCTCTTCACAATACCCCATAGATTTTCTATGGGGCTAAGGTCAGGTGAGTTTGCTGGCCAATTAAGAACAGGGATACCATGGTCCTTAAACCAGGTACTGGTATCTTTGGCACTGTGTGCAGGTGCCACGTCCTGTTGGAAAATGAAATCTGCATCTCCATAAAGTTGGTCAGCAGCAGGTAGCATGAAGTGCTCTAAAACTTCCTGGTAGACGGCTGCGTTGACCCTGGACCTCAGAAAACACAGTGGACCAACACCAGCAGATGACATGGCACCCCAAACCATCACTGACGGTGGAAACTTTACACTGGACTTCAAGCAACGTGGATTCTGTGCCTCTCCTCTCTTCCTCCAGACTCTGGGACCTTGATTTCCAAAGGAAATGCAAAATGTACTTTCATCAGAGAACATAACTTTGGACCACTCAGCAGCAGTCCAGTCCTTTTTGTCTTTAGCCCAGGCGAGACGCTTCTGACGCTGTCTCTTGTTCAAGAGTGGCTTGACACAAGGAATGCAACAGCTGAAACCCATGTCTTGCATACGTCTGTGTGTGGTGGTTCTTGAAGCACTGACTCCAGCTGCAGTCCACTCTTTGTGAATCTCCCCCACATTTTTGAATCGGCTTTGTTTCACAATCCTCTCCAGGGTGCGGTTATCCCTATTGCTTGTACACTGTTTTCTACCACATCTTTTCCTTCCCTTCGCCTCTCTATTCATTTGCTTGGACACAGAGCTCTGTGAACAGCCAGCCTCTTTAGCAATGACCTTTTGTGTCTTGCCCTCCTTGTGCAAGGTGTCAATGGTCGTCTTTTGGACAACTGTCAGGTCAGCAGTCTTCCCCATGATTGTGTAGCCTACATAACTGGACTGA
>NW_027662826.1:5000-13583 GCF_963989245.1 Nansenia antarctica
GAGTCTGTAGAGTCGATCTGTTGTCATGACTCGTCACGTTGATGTTGATGGACGTGCTTCTTGCTTTTCTGGGGCTGTTTCGGGGCGGGGTTGCGGGGTGTAGTCGGTCACTCTGGTCTTCTGGGAGAGCTGGGTCAGAAGGGAGAGAGGGGGCACCAGGGTCTCCGGGGCGTTCCCGGACCACCAGGACCTCCCGCCACTGGACAGCAACAAGGTCAGTACCAAACCTTTATATAACACCACTAAACGTCGTAGACTGAAGACCCATCTCTTCAGGTTACACCTTAACTGCTCCTCCTGAGACATCTTCTGCCCCTCAGCACTACGTCTCCTAAAGACACCCGCTTTCCCCTCTACTGTGTTCCCTAAAAACTTCTATTGCCCCCCTTGTACTGTTTCTCTGTTTCTCCAGTGTAAAAAAATAAAAAAAATAAAGGTTTTAGAAGAAGGTGATAGGAGAAGGTTTTTCCTTCTATCAATGGCCCCGGGCCTGAGCTGGATTACTCTTCCTGCTACGACTGGTGGACTGATGATTCACTTGCTTAGTATTCAAATGTATTGATTGTAAGTCGCTTTGGAATAAGGCGTCTGCTAAATGCCAAAAATGTAAAAAAATGGAAAATATCAGTATCAAACTCTCCTTCAACACAGCAACAACATTACAACCAAACCCTCATATACTTAGAACATATACTTAGAACTTAGAACCCTCATATAACATTCCAACAAGATCAGTATCCAAGCCTCATTCAACATAGTGACAGGGTCAGTATCAAACTCTCATATAATAACACAGCAACAGACTAGCCTCGACTCTGAAACCTCCAAAAATATAGTTTTCATGGGGGCATGTAATGTAATAGACTGTGGTCCTCCTCGCTACTAAACTCTCCTCTCCTGTCCCCCTCTTCCCTCCTCATTCCCACAGTGCATCTCTTTGGGCAGTTTGGGCCGAGGGGACTGGATGGAGAGAAGGGCCCACCTGGGGAGCCAGGTACCCCTGCCAAACACCCCGGACCCCCAGGGTTTGACGGGCTTCCTGGGGTCAGGGGTCATCTCGGAGCCAAAGGATCATGTGAGTGGGAGACACATAGACGAAAGGTCCATTGTTGTTGTTGTTGTTGTTGTTGTTGTTGTTGTTGTTATAATGTGTCTTCAAAGTGAGTAGCTCTCGAATAAATAAATAAACCTGAATATTAACATAGTACTACCCATGTGATAGCCATAACTGTGTGTGTGTGTGTGTGCGTGTGCGTGTGTGTGTGCGTGTGCGTGTGTGTGTGTGCGTGTGTGTGCGTGTGTGCGTGTGTGTGTGTGTGTGTGTGTGTGTGTGCATGCGTGTGTGCGTGTGCGTGTGTGTGTGTGTGTGTCTGCAGGGGACGACCACTTTAGGGGACCAGAAGGGGAGATCGGACGGCCAGGCTATGCAGGCAAAAAAGGAGAAAGTGGTAAGTGTTCAGATTCCAAACATGTTCACCTATCTGGCACATTTGCACTACTAGATCATGAGGGTTGTGCACATTCCATATCAGTTATTAGGTCATGAGCTTAGAATGATAAGGTTCTATCTCCGTTTAGGGTAGTTCAGAGATATTGAGCGTCAAAGTTTTTACATTCCATTATGTTTTGTGAGATGGAACCTTTGTATTTTATGAATTACTAACCAAAAAAAAAATCAACATTTTTTAAATAACACCACACAGGCATTAATAAACACCTAATGGATCAAATTATGTAAAAAACTCAATTTTGACTAAAAATGGAGATAGAACCTTATAATTCTAACGTCACGATGTGTGTTTGTTTACAGGTGACCACGGCTTGTGTGAGTGTGACTCTGTCCACTCCCCCCCTGGCCTGCCTGGGCCGGGTGGTGAGCAGGGAGACGCTGGCATGAGTGGCGAGTTCGGCCAGCAGGGAGACCAAGGGCAGCCAGGACCCCGAGGTGTCGATGGAACGTCTGTAAGGAAAAAACACACTCAACTGACTAATCAGCTGGAGAAGACAGACCTCGTTACAAATGATCGTGTTATGCAAATCGAACTCGTTACAAATGATCGTGTTATGCAAAAGATACTGTTACCCTTAACTCTATCTTAGTAGAAATTGATTCATTAACCCTCCATACTTGCCGCCATTGGTGTGTGAATGTGTGTGTGATTGGGTGAATGAGAGGCCGTTGTAAAGCGCTTTGGAGCAGCTTTGGAGCAGCAAAAAAGGCGCTATATAAGTGCAGTCCATTTACCATTTACCATTTACCATTTACCATACACTACAGGGGTTTCCTGGTCCTGCGGGAGTGACCGGTCCAAAGGGCTTGAAGGGACAGACGACAGAGGCTAAACGGAAAGGTAACGTCCTGACTGGAACATCCTGATTCATTCACGTCATAACGCCAGTAGACACCAGTAACACCAGTAGACAGTAACACCAGTAGACACCAGTAGACAGGGCAGTGGTGCATGTGAGGTACTGACTGACGCTGAAGAGAGTTCAACATTAAAGGGCCAATCTGGGATTGGGGCGGTTGGGGCGGCTGTGGCGCAGGAGGTAGAGTCGCCGTCTAATGATCACAAGGTTGGCAGATCAGCGGTTCGAGCCCCGGCTGGCCACATGTTGAGGTGTCCTTGGGCAAGACACTGAACCCCAAAATTGCTCCCAGTGAGCGGGCCCGGCCGGCGCCTTGCATGGCAGCTTGCCGTCATTGGTGTGTGAATGTGTGTGTGAATGGGTGAATGAGAGGCCGTTGTAAAGCGCTTTGGAGCAGCTTTGGAGCAGCAAAAAAGGCGCTATATAAGTGCAGTCCATTTACCGTAGGTCTTTTGACTTGAATGTATGATAGCCGTTGATTCTTGAAGATTATATTATTCATAAATGCCTCATGAGCTTAGTTGAACTATGTTACCCCATCAGAACCCAATATCTACGCCTGTTTTACTCCATTGTTAGTAAACAATGTCATTGTAATCTAACACTGTATAACTATGGTTAAAATCATAATCACTTTGATCTCATGGATGGTCAGTCCTTGCGTCCATATCTCCGTCTTTCTATACACCTGAGAAGGGTTACGTTTCTCCAGCCAAGAAAATTGGTGAGTGACTGTTTTGCTGCTGCTGTTAGAATCCCAGATTGCCCCTTTATAGGAAGGAACAAGTCAGTCGTAGATTCATACAGTGGATTATAACACCCCTCCATGGATGCGTGTGGTTCGAGTGTGTTAACGTGGGATCTCTGGGTGGGATCTCTACAGGATCATCTGGAGACCCAGGGACCGTGGGCGTGTCTGGCGACCCAGGACTGCAAGGTTTCCCTGGGAGAAGTGGCATCCCCGGACACCTTGGGAACCAAGGCCTTCTAGTAAGTACCAAGCAGTGCATTGCCCCTCCCCTGAAGAAACAGTCTCTGTTTGACACCATCATATACGTACTGTAGTCTCGAACCTTGTCCTGTCTTGCACCTGTCCTGCTGTATACCGTGCTCCACTGTACCAAACCAAATTCCGAACATGTTTACATGTCATGGCAATAAAGTCTTCTGATTCTGATTCTGTCCATCAGGGAGACTGGTGGAGGTAGAAATGTAACTGTAATGCGTGGAATGGAATGGAATGCGGAATGGTATATTTGATACCCTTCCTCAGTCCATTCAGTGCATTAAATGAGCCGTTGTCCGATTTCTACCTCCACCAGCCTCCACCCCCATCGTCGTACGTCATACGACATGCTTATCCTGTGTTCCTTGTTTTAGGGGGATGGATTCCTTGGAGATAAGGGTGGTCAGGGTCAGCCCGGTCGGCCTGGTTTCGCGGGTCAGATCGGAGAACCGGGGAGGGTTCTAGGTGCCTCCAAAGGGAACCCCGGGTTGCCAGGCGCTGCTGGGGAACCGGGTTATGACGGGGTCCCAGGAATCCCAGGACTCCCTGGCACCTCAGGTGTGTGTCACGTCTCTCTGTCTCTCTTTCTCTGTCTCTCTCTCTCTCTCTCTCTAATTTTCTTCATCCCTCTCTCATATTTATACCTCTGTAAATATGAGACTAAGACCACTAATCTTTGACCCATTCCTTCGCCCGTTCGTTCACTCTACTCTTCCTCCTTTCCGTTCACTCTCTCTCTCTCTCTCTCTCTCTCTCTCTGTTGTTTGTGAGCAAAGCAGAAAGAAGTACATTCTAATGCCTTGTTGTCCTGCCGTATAGAGTATGGGAGTGTCATGTACCTGGTGTGTATCGGTACATGTGATGTGAATGTCTACTTCCTCTCTGGTGACATTCCATGTTCCGGTTGCTTCCATATCTCTGGTGATGTCTGGCTCTCCTAAACGAGTCCTGATGCCGTTTCTGCATCCCTCAAACCAGCCGTGACACTGCTTGTTTGAGACCATTACCCCTTCCTGTTTCTAACCCTCATCTCGAACGCCTCTCTCTCTATGATTCTCTCTCTCTCTCTCTCTCTCTCTCTGTCTCCACTCTCTCTCTTTCTACCCCTCTCTCTCTCTCTCATTTGCCATTGCAAGGCGGCTGCATTCCCAGAGGAGATGGAGGACAGAACGATATAACAGGTAGCTGGAATAACAGCAACTTCATTACAGAACCTTTGGGTACTTTTCTACTTTTGCTTTGCCTCCGTTGGCCTTGCCTGCTTGGGTGAGATGACAGAAATTAGAGTTAAGCGCATTCATTGTTTACAATAACACTGTACCTGTGTATTCGGAGCGGGTTTTCGTTCCTTCCGTTCTAGTTCATAGTCTCGTCTTCAATTACAAGGCTTGCGTATGAATTGTTGTGAAGGCTTGTGTATGGATAAAGTATTTTTGGGTTGCTATGCATCTGAACCACACAACCACACGCTGGGCAACAGCACCATCGTGACGTTAGAATTATAAGGTTCTATCTCCATTTTTGTCAATATCTCTGAACTACCCTAAACGGAGATAGAAGAACCTTATAATTCTAAGCTCACGTAGTCACAGCAAACAGGCAAAAAGCACAGTAGTCTAGAAGTTTCCACAGATTTGTATGTGATGTGGAATTGAGCTTCATTAAACCGGGCAGACAGCTGATCCAAAATGGCCGCAGTGAAGAAGGTCACTCCCACAGGAAGTGCCGATGTTTGTCTAATAGGTTTTTGTTTTCACACAGGCGCATGCGACGGCGTCGACGGACCCCAAGGCGTGCGAGGACTGCCAGGACCCGACGGGTTAGAAGGTTTCCCAGGTAACAGAACCTTTATGGTTGGCAGATCGGCGGTTCGAGCCCCGGCTGGCCACATGTCGAAGTGTCCTTGGGCAAGACACTGAACCCCAAAATTGCTCCCAGTGAGCGGGCCGGCGCCTTGCATGGCAGCTTGCCGCCATTGGTGTGTGAATGTGTGTGTGAATGGGTGAATGAGAGGCTGTTGTAAAGCGCTTTGGAGCAGCTTTGGAGCAGCAAAAAAGGCGCTATATAAGTGCAGTCCATTTACCATTTACCATTTAAGTTATGTTTTCTCTGTGTACCACATGTACAAAAGAAGAGATTTGGTGAGGCTGCATTCTCATTTTATGCACCCAAATTGTGGAACGCACTGCCAGTTTACATTAGGGATGCAACCTCAGCAAATATGTTCAAGTCAAGACTAAAAACCCATCTTTTTAATATTGCCTTTAAATGACTAAATAATGAAATGATGGTTATATAATGATTAAAGCACTTTGAGCTGCAACGTTTGCAGGAAAAGCGCTATACAAATAAAAAAGTTATTATTATTATTATTATTATTATTATAAGTTGAGCTTGAGCTCTACAGTAAAAAAAATGCCTAATGGAAAATTATAAACCTGAATTCGATTTAACCTCCTTTGTTTGTATGTTTGAATGTGTTAGGACTTACAGGTCGCAAGGGGGCAGCAGGAACACCTGGTGGGGACGGCGGCAAAGGAGAGGCAGGAGAGCAGGGGCGAGGAGGGTCCCCCGGGAAAGCAGGTGAGGAGTGATAGAACCCTGCTATCTCATAGCACTAAAACAATGTTTGCGATAAATTCCCTGTCAACTTGAGATAATAATACGTTACAAGTGTAGACTCGTGTCATAGTAGTATTCGTGCCTGTACGCTAGACTAGTTACAGGAATACGATGTATCCTAATTCATACTGCTACTTCTCTGTGGATACTTGTGGGGAGGATGTGAGGGGACATTTACTCCGGTCCAGTTCAGCACAGTGTGGTTCTTCTTCTTGCATCCTTTCTGGTGTCCTTGGGAGATGTTTAATGGTCTGGTGGTTCTCTGTCCACAGGTTTCGTTGGCCAGCGTGGAGACTTGGGTCTGCCCGGCACCAAGGGTTCTGTTGGAAACCCCGGTGTCCCAGGTGTCGTGGGTCGGGACGGGCCACAGGGGGAGAGGGGTCCGCACGGGCTGATCTTCGGGGCGTCGACGGGAAACCCAGGAGAAACGGGTCTCCGGGGGCTGCAGGGGAACAAAGGCCTCAGCGGAGATGGTGGAGATGAGGGCTACCCAGGCGAGACACACGTTCACATTCATACATAGTCTCGGAAAAAAATTATGAATTAATTATCTAAACTGTACAAAGATCATGTCTTTACTGTGCATTGTAGCTGGTTTAATGATACCATGAGTTGAAGTTTGTTTTCTCTTCTTTCTCTCTCTCTGTCTGTGGCTCTCTGTGCGTGCGTGTGTGTGTGTGTGTGTGTGTGTGTGTGTCTGTCTGTCTGTCTGTCTGTCTCTCTCTCTTTCCCTCCCAGGGATGGGTGGCATGCCTGGTATGATTGGTTTGAAGGGGAACAGTGGTCCTCCCGGCCTCCAGGGGGAGGTAGGGAGACCAGGACAGACAGGGCAGTACGGCTACCCAGGCGTGCCGGGAACAGCAGGCGTCCCCGGACCCCAAGGAGGCGTCGGAGAACCAGGTGAAGGACAGACGCAGACGGGTGTATTCCTACTATGCTTTTATTGTTTTGAAAAAAGAAGCTCCTGGACTTCAAAGCTAATAATCGTGTGTGTGTGTGTGTGTGTGTGTGTGTGTGTGTCTTCCAGGCTCCACAGGGGTGAGCGGTGACCAGGGGGACCGTGGCCTGCCTGGTCAACCTACAGGGCTGAAGGGGACCCTGGGGTACTACGGGGAGATCGGCTCCAAGGGATACAGCGGACCGCTGGGCGACCCAGGAGTGCCGGGCCAAACCGGATTCTCTGGGCTTCCAGGACTTAAGGGTTAGTCCTGTCCTGGCACACAGCAACAGCAGCAGCAGAAATAGCAGCAGAAATAGCCCGATTCTGTTCACATAACAAGGTTACTGTGTTGAAAGTGGTGTAGTCTAGTTTTTTCTAGTGGGTATACTGTGATTTTTCCCTCCCAGCCTCATATCGTTCATTTCGGAACGCCATAAAATTAAATCTGCGCTCCCTGTCTAACGTTATACTGTATATCTAACATTACATGTTATAAGGCTGATCTGTGCATGATAGTGCTGCATTTTTACATATTTCATGTCGCATCTCCCCCCGTTGATGGTATATGACGCTATAGTCAGTCTCAAGCACCAAAAGTCAAGTGCTTCGTAACACAGACGGGGTGAATTTTATGAATGAAAGTGAAAGTTCTGTCACAAAGCGCCGTTACGTATCCTCACACATTTCTAAGTGGGTATATGGAAATCCTTGGCCTTTCCTAGTGGGTATACGGCGTAGTCCTGCGTATCACGTAGACTACACCACTGTGTGTTGAGTCTTGTAGCGTAGATTAGAGTGGATCATCATGCGGTGTGTCCTGTGCCCAGACGGCGTTCTGACGTTCTTCTGAGAGGATTATTGTTTTCAACCTGGTCATTTCCTGCTTTTCCAGGGGTCAAAGGCTCTCAGGGCATGTCTGGGTTCGAAGGGAACACCGGTGACGCAGGCTGGAAGGGCTTCTCAGGCCAGAAGGGAGAGGGCGGGGTAATAGGATTCCTTGGTCCCAAAGGAGCACTTGGAGGCGGTGGCGCCAAAGGTGAGAAAACCTAGACTATCAGATTTGTCTGTGTTTCTGTGATATATCTCTCTCACTCTCTCTCTGTCTCTCTCCTTCTCTCTTTCTCACTCTCTCTCTTTCTCTCTCTCTCCTTCTCTCTCTCTATTCTCTATTCTCTCTTTCTCTCTCTCTCTCTCTCTCTCTCTCTCTCTCTCTCTCTCTCTCCCTCCAACTCGTTGCTCTTCCTCTCCATTTTCACTCCACGCTTTCGCCTCTCTCTCCTTCCTTCTTATATGTGACTCACTGTGCCCCCCCCCGCCCACCCTTCTGTTTCCTAGGTGACCGTGGTCTGAGGGGCCCCCCAGGTGAGAAGCCTCAGATCCCCCGTCAGATCATCGCAGACATGAAAGGAACCAAGGGGGAATACGGAAACGATGGAGAATCTGGATTCACCGGACCGCGAGGTGAGTGTAGTAGTACCTTCACTCTCCTCTTTCTCTCCTTTCATCCTCCCCTTCATTTACTCCCCTCTCCTCCTCCTCCTCCTCCTCTCATCCTCCTCTCCTCCTCCTCTCATCCTCCTCTCCTCCTCCTCCCCCACAGGTCCTAAAGGTTTCCCTGGTGTTCCGGGTCACGAGGGCGTCCACG
>NW_027662825.1:0-2500 GCF_963989245.1 Nansenia antarctica
CCCCACCCCGGTCTACCCCCACCCTCACCCCCACCCCAACCCCCACCACCCCAACCCCCACCACCCCCACCCCCCCCACCTCTACCCCACCGACCCCTCTCAGCGCCTGTGGCAGTAGCACCTCCACCACCTCCTCCTCTTCTCTTCTCCTCTCTCTCCTCCTCCTTACAATCTGAACTGAACTGGACTGAAAAACCTCTCTCTCGCTCTCTGTCGCCCTGCTGGAGGCCTTGCGCGGAACCACACCGTGTTCCTGCTCTTAACCTTCGGGGTCCTTCGTAGGAGGGATAGGGGCGTCGGTTGGGACGAGAGCGCTCTGATTGGGCCGCCCCCCAGCGATGGGGAGGGGTGAGGAGCGATGGGTGTTACTGTACATACGACAAGGATGGAGAGACCGCAGGGGTCGAGGGGTTCCAGTACTTTCTGACCCCCTCCTCCTCCTCCTCTCCTCCTCCTCCTCTTCCTCCTCCTCCTCCTCCTCCTCCATCCTTCACAGAGGGCTGTTACTGTTTCTTCGACGTCTCTGTGTTCTCAGAGGAGTTTGTTGTTTTGTATTTTTCCTCTTCCTCTTCCTCTTCCTCCTCCTCTTCTTGCCATCTCCTGTTGGTCGTGTTGTTGTTGTTGTGCTGTCCTCAACCTCCTAGACATGTGATTGGTCAAACAGACTATTCCTAGACATGTGATTGGTCAAACAGACTATTCCTAGACATGATTGGTCAAACAGACTATTCCTAGACATGATTGGTCAAACAGGCTATTCCTAGACATGATTGGTCAATCAGACTCTTCCTAGACAGGTGATTGGTCAAACAGACTCTTCCTAGACATGTGATTGGTCAGACATACTATTTCTCGACATATGATTGGTCAAACATTCTCTTCAAGCGGACCTAGAACAACATGTTTAGAAACTCATGACACATGATGATGATGATGATGATGATGATGATGACGATGACGATATTAATGGCAGTACCCACTAGTCAGCTTTAAAGACTCTAGGACTACACCTCCGAAGCCATCGAAGGGTGAAGAGAATCCACGCTGGGGAGCAGCGTAGTAAAAGGACATTGAATATCCAGACCAATCACTAGTGCGAGTGAACGGTAACGTTGATGTGTTTTAGACATGAAGGTATTTCATTAAAGTTCACTTATAATTTCCCGCCATTTGATTGAGAGCTTTGGAATTCAGCTTTCAGAGAGCTCCTTTTACTATTGTTCTAATAGTAAAATGTCGTTGTTTGGTACCTGTACTATATCAATGACAATAAAGACCATTCATTCATCATTCATAAGTGGCAATCTGGGATTTAAACAACAAAGTGGTCACCCCACATCCACAAACGAGAAAATGTGTGTAAACAAAATGTAAACACTCTCAATTTCATAATACAGAGCTATGGAGGCAAGGACTGACCATCCATGAGGTAAACATGATAGTATCAGCCATGTTTTGAAGCTGTACAGTGTTGAGTTACAGTTGAATAGGCCCATGACGAGGCATTCATACGTTATATTCTTCTAGAATCCAGGGGGTATTCCATCAACGTTGCTAAAGGAAAATCAAGGCTTATTTTTGATAAGTCTTGCGAGATTTATCAGAATAAGCTTGGATTTTCCTTTAGCGACGTTGATGGAACACCCCCCAGGGCTAGATACAGTACGGTATCCTTCATAGGAAAGTCCCCACATGGACGTGCCAATCGCAGATTGCCCCTTTAACTCTTTGTTACCCCCTGGGGTTTTTTCTGTTATGGAAAACTCACACAAACAAACCTGCACTTTATGGACATTGTGGACGAGTCGACCAACCGTCGGTCTTGGCCTCTGGTGTTTGGTATAAACTGTTACCATCATAAACTGATTAAAGAAATTGTTTTGTTTAGTTCAATGACTCTGTTGTTGTTTGTTCTGAGTCACCTGTTTTGTTTGTTTGTTTGTTTTTCTCCTGCCCTTTCTGCACGACTGCTATTTCCATAGTGATTTCCATCCATCACCCTGACTGCCAGGACTGTCAGAGATCATTTGACTAACTAATCGAATGGTTTTAAAACTCTCTCACCTCAGACTCACCTGAGTCACCTGTAGACCTCTGTCCAGACCAGGTGAGTCACCTGTAGACCTCTGTCCAGACCAGGTGAGTCACCTGTAGACCTCTGTGCAGACCAGGTGAGTCACCTGTAGACCTCTGTCCAGACCAGGTGAGTCACCTGTAGACCTCTGTCCAGACTGTCCAGACTCAGGTGCCAGAGCAGCCACGGTAGGGTGATGATGTAACTAATAGGTACAGGTATGGTATGGCAGGTCCATAGGTAAATACAGAAAGCCCATAAGACTGGATGGGGAGATTAAATCTCATTTTTTTTGCTATTTGCATCCAGACCGTCCAACTGATTTGTTAATAATCAAAGAAGTCAGGGGGGGAGGAGGAGGAGAGGAGGAGGAGAAGAGGTAGAGAGGTCAGGAGAGGAGGAGGAGGAGAGGTAGAGAGGTAGGAG
>NW_027662825.1:5000-32500 GCF_963989245.1 Nansenia antarctica
TGGGTTAGGCAGGTGAGAGACTAGGGGGCTGGTTTATGCGCCCTTTCATTGGTTATAATGTTGAATAATGTTTTTTATTTGCCATGCGATCAACTTGTCAGTCAGTTGTTGGAATGTGGCAAGGCATGGCTGGTTTATTTGTATAGCACATTTCATACAACAGGGGCAAATCAAAGTGCTTTACATACAGCATTAGAAAATACAGAAAAAGAAGGATAGTAAGAAAATAAAAAATGACAAGAATAGGCACATATATATATAGCAAATACATAGATAAACATTTAACAATGAATAAAAAGATAAAGATAAAAGTGTTATTACTGCAACTATATTGTGGTATTTTTAGCTCTAGGCAAAGTCGTGCCCCTGGAGCAATTAGGGGTTAAATGCCTTGCTCAAGGGCACATGCAGCTCCATCCTGAGGCGGGGATCGAACCAGCGACCTCCCGATTGCAAGCCATCCCCTCTAACCTCTAGGCTACCACCGCTGATGCTGTATCAGTCAGGGGAGGCTGGTGGAGGTAGGAATCGGAGGATGGGCTCATTGTAAAGGCATGGAACAGAATGAGAAACAGTTTGATACTGTGAGGATCTTTTTAATACCATTCCTCATTCCATTACATGCATTACAATGAACCTGTCCTCCAATTTCTACCTCCACCGGCCTCCCCAGTGTAATTAACGGGACAGGGACGTTTATTCAGCTTTTATTTGATGGCATTTGTGTACATATTGGTTTCAACATTCACAAATGACAACGCTTTTTTAGGGTACCCAAAAGTAATGGGACAACTGGCTTCAGGGAGTTATTGCATGCAAAGGATTAAACATGAGTGCTTGATTTGGACGTTTCATTTATTCAAATGTTACAAATGTAAATGTTTTAAAACAGATTTAATCTGTCCCTTGAAATAGGGGGGCTATGCAGAAAAAGTGTTGTCATTTCTGAATAGTGAAACCAATGTACACCAATACCATCAAATAAAAACCGAGAATCTCTACTTTAAAGGGTTAACCTAATGGTAATTGTTTGAAATCTAAACTGTTGGAGTGTAGAGCCAAAAGAAAAGATGCTTCTCTGCCTCGTTACTGACACAAGGCACTTGTGTGTAGATCTCCGAGGAGACTAAAATGTAGGCCTATCTAGGGCCTAGAGTTAATCCTGGTGCTGGTCACATGTTCAGGAAAAAGGCAGGGCCCTAACTAACAAACCGTTTCCCCTCCCAAACAGCTTTCGTGGGGGAGGGGGAGCTGTGGGTCCCACTGGTTGTCGTCATGTCCTCTCTCTTCCTGGTGATGTTGGGCTGTCTCGGGGGCGTGGTCTGGGTGCTATGGAAACCGAGCCCCGCCCAGACCCGTGGCGGGTCCCGCCCCCTGAGAAGACGCGCGCTGGTGAACCTGCTGGCTGTTATCTTGCCCACCGCTATCGCGTATCTGCCGGTCATAGCACTCCTGCCCATCGTCTCTCTGGTCCAGTCCAACAACGAGTTAATAAGCAGCTTTATGTGTTCCATCATTTATACGATGATTGCCTTCCCTGCCTTGGGTGTTTACATCGGGCCCATGTTCTACCTGGCGAAAGCCAGACAGGTGATGTGTTTCTGGAAACGATAGAAGATCCCACAGCAGACGGAGCGAATAGAGTAGACGCGTGTGTGTGAATTAATCAATGAATCGCTTTATTTGTCTCCGAGGGAAATGCGTCGTAGCCTATAAATGTGAGGTGATAATTATTGGACAGACCCTAGATTGCAGATAATGGATGATGTGTGGTGATAATGTTTTATTCATATTTTATCAGTTCTCTTTTACCCTTCTAATTCCTACTTAGTTCCATAACTGCTTATGTTACCAGTGAAGACAAGAGCAGATCTCCAATTGATAGCGGGTTTTATTGTGTGGCTCTGTGCGCACAGACACGCAAAAGGAGAGAAAATCCTTCATCCCCAATCACCATAAAATATATTCCTTATAAAATATATTCCTTATATTCCATCTGAGTGGCAGCTGGATAACTTCCTGATGAAATTCAAATTCACAACTTTTGTCTTTCATTATAATATTGTTAATGAGGTAATTTGATGTAGGCCTAGTGATTTATTTTTAAATTATCTTTATTACATCACCATTACTTTAAGTCACAAGTAAACAAAAAGTCCTGCCTTTTCTCTAACATCCTATCACACCCTTGGTTAACCCTATTCATTTATCCTCTAATGTCTGTTTTGTTCAAACTAAACATTGCCTATAATTCCAAACTTTTAACAATTTCTTCATTTTTAATGGTATAATTAATTATATAATGTTTAATTATATTTTCTACAACGGATAGATCCGGTCCATTGTCTCTATTGGTCAGTTTGCGGTACAGCCGTGGCGATATCACGACACGTGTTATCATCATCATTCGAATAGTGTGTTCATGAAATCAAATGTAAATGTATTGATTTGCTGTAAGTCTATTTCAATAACTGAAAAGTGCCCAAAAAGGATGTACCAATTGCAGATTGCCCCTTTAAGTCATTAAAACCCATGGGGGGGATTTCCATCAACGTTGCTAAAGGAAAATCCCGGCTTATTTTTATAAATCTCGTGAAACTTATCAAAATAAGGCTAGATTATTTTATAAATCTCGCAGTATTGATCAAAATAAGCCTGGATTTTCCTTTAGCGACGTTGATGGAATACCCCCTTGGTCATTGCAGATAAATTGACAATTGACCCTGACTTTTCATGAAATGTGTTAAAACGTATGTTGTTTATTAAGCTACTTGTTGGATACTAAAATTAAGAATATAATTCTGAGTAGTTTAAGACTATTTATTGAAACAAAGTACAGGTACTGAGAGAGAGAGAGAGAGAGAGAGAGAGAGAGAGAGAGAGAGAGAGAGAGAGAGAGAGAGAGAGAGAGGGGATAGAGAGAGAGAGAGAGAGAGAGAGAGAGAGAGAGGGGAGAGAGAGAGAGAGAGAGAGAGAGAGAGAGAGAGAGAGAGAGAGAGAGAGCTGCGTGTTCCAGAGGTGAGAGAGAAGAAGAGAAGAGAAGAGAAGCCCCCTGGGCCCACACTTCTTATTTATAAACAATAGTATGCAAATACAGTTACAAACAATGGTCCTATCACAGTCACTGCATAGATGCTTGAGGTGTGAAGAGTAGGAGACCCCAATATGATGTCACCCTGCCTAAAAGTCATTCCAGGTTAAAGTTCAAGTCAGATTCACAGGAAGTAAACATATGGCCCTTAAGTCAGATTCACAGGAAGTAAACATATGGCCCTTAAGACAAAGGATGTGTTTACAAGGTGTCATAAAACCTCCCTTGTCAGGAGAACAGGCCCATACCATATACCCATGCATGTGTGTGTGTGTGTGTGTGTGTAAGTAAAATATACTACACTTATATAAATTCTTACTATCAAAAACTGATTAAAGAAATGTTTTCTTTAGTTCAATGCTTTGTCCTGAGTCGTCTGTTTGTTTGATTTCTTCTTTCCCTCCTGCATGTTTCCACACATGACTGCAATTTCCATTGTGACTCTAACAAGTGATGTTGACTCTGGCTAAGTGGTGTTGACTGTGGCTAAGTGGTGTTGACTGTCATCTCAGCTTTCACCAGCAGGGGAAGCTAACCGCTCCACAGCGAACCGCTCCCGGAGGATAGCTCAGAAAGACTGCGGTGTATCAATATAATCAATCAATGAAACTATCATGAGGAAAAACATATGACAAGATAGGATAACCATAGAGATAGAGCTGATATGGGCATACCTATCTAATGTCAATGGACGGTAGGCGGTAGACACAGGTATGGTTTGTTTACCTATGTAAAGAGGTAAACACAGACAGGGTCCTGGGTAACCAGAGATCTGTCCAGCTGGTGGACAAGCCTACGATACTGGAGAGGCAGGGGAGACTTTGGCATTTGGATTTTTCTGTTTGGTGTGTGGGTGTGAGTGTAGGTGTGTGTGTGTGGGTGTTGGTGTGTGTGTGTGTGTGTGTGTGTGTGTGTGTGTGTGTGTGTGTGTGTGTGTGTGTGTGTGTGTGTGTGTGTAAAGGGGCTGGGAAGATAGAAATATACACACTTTAGAATGCAGGCCAGTTTAGTTCAGGAGAGAAGAGGAGGAGGAGGCAGGGGAGGAGAGGAGGAGGAGAAGAGGAGGAGAGGAGGTAGAGAGGTCAGGAGGAGAGGAGGTAGAGAGGTCAGGAGGAGGGGAGGTAGAGAGGTCAGGAGGAGGGGAGGTAGAGAGGTCAGGAGGAGGGGAGGTAGAGAGGTCAGGAGGAGAGGAGGTAGAGAGGTCAGGAGGAGAGGAGGTAGAGAGGTCAGGAGGAGGGGAGGTAGAGAGGTCAGGAGGAGGGGAGGTAGAGAGGTCAGGAGGAGGGGAGGTAGAGAGGTCAGGAGGAGGGGAGGTAGAGAGGTCAGGAGGAGGGGAGGTAGAGAGGTCAGGAGGAGGGGAGGTAGAGAGGTCAGGAGGGGAGGGGGAGGAGAAGAGGAGGAGGAGGAGAAGAGGTAGAGGTCAGGAAGGGAGGAGCGATAGATGAGAGACTGAGACCAGGGGGACGACCGCTGTTAACGACACATCCTCTTCTCAGATGAGTCCTTTCTCGTTCTCTCAATTCTCTCGTTCTCCTGTTCTCTCCATTCTCTCATTCTCTCCATTCTCATTGTCTCATTCCCTTCATTCTATCGTTCTCTCGTTCTCTCCATTCTCTGTCTCTGGGATATTAGCCTGTCAGCCACCAAAGACGACAGAGACTAAGGACCGTCCGGAAATAATGGAATAAACGTTTTCATTAATTATCACGACAAAAGGCGAAAGGCAAGATTATCTCTGGTTTCTATTTACTTTCCTCAGGTGTAGGCACCGACCAACTGCATTCTGGGTCCCCCTCTCCTGTTCCACCGCCTGTTTAAACTCTCGCCGCCTATTAGAGCATCTGAGAGTCATCTATAATTTTGTAACATTTTACGCCATTTTTTTTAGCAGACGCTTTTAATGCCCAAGCGATTTACAATTGACAGATTACAGCTACAGCATTCCCCCTGGAGTTACTGGAGGGCGCAGTGCCTTACTCAAGGGCACACTACTAGCGGTGGGCGGTGTTTCAGGTGGGATTTGACATCACAACCTTCCGGAACCATGGGACCTGACCCCACCATGGAACTTGACCCCATGACCACCGGGGCTGCAGCCAGGTCCTCTGGTACCACAGGTAACTCCTCCTCCGCCCTGGGCGGCGCCCCGCTGACCTACAGCGACATCGAGAGGGACTGTCGCCTGGTCAACCCCAGCACGGCCGACGCCTGGCTGCTCGCCAAGGCGCTGCTGGTGGTGACGGGGCTGCTGGGTAACGCCACGCTGCTCTGGCTGCTGCTGAGGGGGGCCAGGGCACTGTCTGCCTCCAAGGTCTGTCTATCTGTCTGTCTGCCTCCATCTGTCTGTCTGACTGTCTGTCTGTCTGTCTGCCTCCAAGGTCTGTCTGTCTGTCTGTCTGTCTGTCTGCATCCAAGGTCTGTCTGTCTGACTGTCAGTCTGTCTGTCTCCATCCAAGGTCTGTCTGTCTGTCCACATCCAAGGTCTGTCTGGCTGTCTGTCTGTCTGACGATCTGTCTATCTGTCTGCCTGTCTATCTGTCTCTCTCTGTCTGTCTGTCTGTCGCTCTGTCTGTCTGCCTGTCTGCCTGTCTGACTGTCTGTCTGTCTGTCTGTCTGTCTCTCTGTCTGTCTGACTGTCTGTCTGTCTCTCTGTCTGTCTGTCTGTCTGTCTGTCTGTCTCTCTGTCTGTCTGTCTGTCTGTCTCTCTGTCTGTCTGTCTGTCTGTCTGTCTCTGACTGTCTGTCTGTCTGCCTGTCTGTCTGTCTCTCTGTCTGCCTGTCTGTCTGTCTGTCTGTCTGTCTTTCTGTCTTTCTGTCTGTCTGACTGTCTGTCTGTCTGTCTGACTGTCTGTCCACATCCAAGGTCTGTCTGTCTGACTGCCTGTCTGTCTCCAAGGTCTCTCTGTCTGACTGTCTGTCTGTCTGTGTCTGTCTGTCTGTCTGTCTGACTGTCCACATCCATGGTCTGTCTGTCTGTCTGTCTGACTGACTGTCTGTCTGACTGTCTGTTTCTCTGTCTGACTGTCTGTCTGTCTGACTGTCTGTCTCTCTGTCTGCCTGTCTGTCTGTCTGTCTGTCTGTCAGTCTGTCTCTCTGTCTGACTGTCTGTCTGTCTGTCTGTCTGTACTGTAGGTGGTGTCTGTCTGTCTATCTGTCTGTCTGTCTGTCTGTCTGTCTCTCTGTCTGTCTGTCTGTCTGTCTGACTGTCTGGCTGTCTCTCTGTCTGTCTGTCTGTCTGTCTGTCCTTCCTTCTCTGTCTGTCTGTCTGTCTCTCTCTCTGTGTCTGACTGACTGTCTGACTGTCTGTCTGTCTGTCTGTCTGTGAGTGTCTGTACTGCAGGTGGTGTGTCTGTGGTCTGACTAGTGTCTGTGCTGCAGGTGATGTGTCTGTGGTAGGTGACTAGTGTGTCTGTACTGCAGGTGACTAGTGTGACTGTCTGTACTGCAGGTGGTGTGTCTGTGGTAGCTGACTAGTGTGTCTGTACTGCAGGTGACTAGTGTGACTGTCTGTACTGCAGGTGGTGGGTCTGTGGTAGGTGACTAGTGTCTGTACTGCAGGTGACTAGTGTGTGTCTGTACTGCAGGTCTGTGGTAGGTGACTAGTGTGTCTGTACTGCAGGTGGTGGGTCTGTGGTATAACTGACTAGTGTGTCTGTACTGCAGGTCTGTGGTCTGAACCTGGCAGTGCTCGACATCGTCTTCCTCCTCCTGAAGCCCATCTCCATGGTTACCTACTACCTCCGGGCCACGCACATCAACGTAACCATGGATACGGGCGAGGAGGTTTACCTGTCGCACCTGGGCATGGCAGAGGTAGGCACCTCCACCATCAACAGGATCGGCTGCCCTCTGCTGCTCACCTGCATGTGTGTGGAGCGCTACCTGGCTGCAGCCTGGCCCGTGGTCTACCTGAAGCTGGGCAGGTGGGAGTACAGAGCCGTCTGCTCAGGCCTGGTCTGGGTCGCCACCCTCACCATGGCTCTGGTGGCAGGTGAGAGACTAGGGGGCTGGGTTAGGCTCTGGTGGCAGGTGAGAGACTAGGGGGCTGGGTTAGGCAGGTGAGAGACTAGGGGGCTGGGTTAGGCAGGTGAGAGACTAGGGGGCTGGGTTAGGCAGGTGAGAGACTAGGGGGCTGGGTTAGGCGCCCTTTCATTGGTTATAATGTTGAATAGGTCACCTTCCACCAGCCACCTTGCCTTGCTTGGCTGAATGGACCTATCGCTAAGCCACCCCCCAAAATAGAATATCATACAACAGATTTACTAAATCGAGGGAACGGATTCACACATCAAATTATTTTTTTCTACCATGTGACCCCAGGGGGGCTCCGTAGATCCCCAATAGTTTAAATATACAGTTTACTTAACTTTGCCTTGACATTTTTTACATAATGGCGACGGCAAGTTCACAGGGTTCTTCTTGTATATTTCTGAGGAGACTAATGGCGCTTTTCCATTATCGGCCCGGATCGCTTCGGGTCGGGTCGGTTCGGGTCGCTTCGGCCCGCTTTTGAACAGTTCTGGTTTTCCACTATACACAACAGACCAGGAACTAGTAGGAGGAGTAGGCGATAGTAGGCGGAGTTACGCGTCATAAAAGCGAGCGCCATGGTGGTGACGTATATTTTCACGAGACACAACACAGCCACAACAACAGCGACATGGAGGAACTTGAAGCTATCGTATACTTTTTCCTCGGCATGTGGTATATTACTAACCGTGATTTTTTTGGGAGAGAAAGAGAAAGAGAGAGGAAGCTATGTACACATAATAAAGTCATGTTTTTTGAACCCTTAAAACCACTGCCTTCACTTGTCTGCTTTATGAACTGTAGTATCATTGTGTGCCGTGTTATTCACGGACAAACACGGTGCCCTTTGCGGGTTAATAACTTCGGTTTACCGTGGGTTAAGATAACAATTCAAACGTGTCCGGATAGAGGAGAGCACAGGGAATCCAAAACCATTTGAATGGTGTCAATCCTACACTCCTATCACGGTCGACAGCGCGGAGCGAATTCCCTGGTAAAACTTTTCTCTGCCCCCGCTGTCAACGGGACTTTCAACCAGCAGCAAGCGGTGCTGCGAGCAGCAGCGGGTGAACTCCCGGTTCATTGAGTTTACGGTTAAGAGCATAACTTCTCGGGGTGTCAGCGCGGTGGTTAAGGGCTCAAAATGACCATATACCGATGGTGAAGTTAGCAAAGGAGTATTGTGTTTCTACCACATTCACAGCCGGTGTTATTCACGGGCAAAGACGGTGCATAATAGCGATTTTTGTGTTATGCTTGTTGTAAATAAAAGTTCTATGATGCATTGAAATGACATTAAACTAAGATAATACGATGGTCAGCATAATTTATCGAATCTTTATTAATAAGCTATTACAGAAACTGTAGTGACATTTTCCAAGAGCGAATGTGGTATTTCAAGATGGCGGTTAGCGAAGAAATCTATGAACATGGGATGACGATTTCCATTGACCAATCAACGGTGTGCAGTGTCACACGTCACACGCAGCCTGGCAAAAAGGTTCCAGGTCTAAATTTGGTTCCTGGTTAAGAAGGTTAGCTAAAGAAGCGAGCCGAACCGAGCCGAGGCGACCCGGGCCGACAAATGGAAAAGCGCCAAAGAAGCAGGCCAGCCCGGGTCGACCCGGGCTGGCACGATAGTGGAAAAGGGGCTTAAACTGTCTAGGGCCCAGAGTTGATCCATGTTCAGGAAAAAGGCAAGACCCTAACTTAACAAACGTCTCCCCTCTCAAACAGTTTTTGTGGAACCGGAACGTATCTGGATATCGGTGGCCGCCGTCATGTCCTCTCTCTTCCTGGTGATGTTGGGCTGTCTCGGGGGCGTGGTGTGGGTGCTATGGAAACCGAGCCCCGCCCAGACCCGTGACGGGTCCCGCCCCCTGAGAAGACGCGCGCTGGTGAACCTGCTGGCTGTTATCGTACCCGCCGCTATCGCGTATCTGCCGGTCATAGCACTCCTGCCCATCGTATCTCTGGTCCATTCCGGCAGACAGCCGTTAGATGATCAGTTGTGTTTAACCACCGATGTGTTGAATTTCTTCCCTAACTTTGGTGTTTACATCGGACCCATGTTCTACCTGGCGAAAGCCAGACAGGTGATGTGTTGCACAGCAGAAGGAGAGAACAGAGTAAATGTATGTCTGGGGGCGGCTGTGGCGCGGGAGGTAGAGCCGCCGACTAATGATCGCAAGCTTGGCAGATTGGTGGTTCGAGCCCCGGCTGGCCATATGTCGAAGTGTCTTTGGGCAAGAAAGATCGCCCCAAATTGCTCCCAGTGAGTGGGCCGGCATTGTAGCTTGCCGCCATTGGTGGGTGAATGAGAGACCGTTGTAAAGCGCTTTGGATAAAGGCGCTATATATTATAAGTGCAGTCCATTTACCATTATGTGTGTGAGAAATAATCAATCAATTAATCAATCAATTAATTAAATGTGTTCATGTGTAATAATTATTGGACGCTAGATTGCACATAATGAAGGATATCCTTGTGAGTTTTCCTCCAATACGTCAACACAGGCCTACTAAAGTCACATCATGTATCGTAAAAGTCCTGAAATGTCTCTGATATCGTATCACACTGTCATACATTTTAAATTCAACAGTTTCCTCTAATAACTAAACTTGATCTATAATCTCAAACTTTAAACAATTTATTCCTTTTTCAATGTAGAATGTATTACATGTTTGTAAAGTCACACATCATTCAAATAATGTGTTTATGAAATCAAATGTCCTGCGCATATTGATTAAAAAACATTGCTAGTACTGTATGTTAGATTTTATGTTAAACATTAAACGTTTTAGGAAAACACATCTCTAATTATTTTCACGTCACATAGACCTCAAGCAACCCACGTGGTTAGGGTTACTTAGTTAGGGAGGGTTAGTTTAGTTGGAGTGAAATAACAACTCAAAGCTTGAGTGACTTCCACTACTGTGCATCTCATTAAACCCTGTGCAAAACATGAAAGTACATATTTTGGTTTTTCTTTCTTATTGCACTTTTGGTTTTGCATTCTTTCTCAATAGTGTAGCCTAGTCAAACATGTTCTAATGTTATTTTAGTGAACAAACGGACCTAACGTCACCCGCGATTGTGAAGCTAACTCTAACAAGCTAGTTAGCGAACATTAAAGACTACAACAGCTAGTTTACGTATGTCAACAATGTCTCTATTCTCTATAATTTCAGTAATAATTGTACCAAATTGGGGCCAGTAAAACTAACTTGTGTGTAAGTTATATGTGTGTGCAGCAGTGGAGGCTGGCGACTTTCAGAATTGAGGAGGCCAAATTTTTTTCCGCTTGCTCGCTTCACTCGCGATGGAATGTTCCCTGTTCTTCTTATCTGTCTTTGTTAATAATTGTTTAATTTGTGTTTGGCGGTACTGAAGGGATTGGGACACTCTCAGGATGGTGGATGAAGCAGCTTTTATTGCCTGCACAATGGGTCATCAAATAAACAAAACAATTGGCATGAATCTCTGGTCCGCCTGCAGCAGCTATTGTCCCTTCTGCTCAGGCTCACAACATTCACCACAACATACTACATACAATCAATGACATGTCAAAAGCACTCAAACACTATGTCAATCAGACACACAACATACAATTCAGAACAATACTTCATCCATTTCTAATATTTATCCTGCAGAACAGCACTCATACGCGTGTGGCGGAAAAAGGTACTACACGGAGGCCAGGCCTCCTGTGCCCACCCATTTTCAGTGATTTGGCCAATCACATATTGCCATGAAAAAAATTGCATTACATTGACTTCTATGAGAAACCACTTTCCGACAGGAGGCCTGGCCTCCGTGTAGTACCTTTTTCCGCCACACGCGTGTATGAGTGCTGTTCTGCAGGATAAATATTAGAAATGGATGAAGTATTGTTCTGAATTGTATGTTGTGTGTCTGATAAAAAATATAATTATTGCTTTTTTAAATCTCTCTCTCTTCTCTCAAATTATTGGGGAGGCCAGGCCTCCTCCACCTCTATGGAGGAGCCTCCACTGGTGTGCAGGCATGTTTTGATATTGTCAATCGTCTCACTTGTAATAGGTGAGCTGTAACACAAATATGCCAGGGGAAAAAAGGGCAGCAGAGACAAGTACAGGGACACAAGTGAGGTCTAAACAGGTGACAGGGACAGGGACACAGGTGAGGTCTCACAATACTAGTGTTTTAACAGTGCAGTTAATTTAGAGTTGAGAATAGCTAAATCTGTAATGTTTTGTTTTTAAGGAGATTGAACCAGTCTGCCTGCTAGGAAAGATGTAGATTACCACCTGTAGTTGTCTCCTTTATTCATTACCTTAATGTCATATAAGTCAATTGTATAGAAACAACTCACCAAAATGGACTATTGCACAACTGATTTGGCTAAAAAAATCCACCAACCCCCCCACTCTGTACCTTGCCATACCTTGGCCTTTGCTGAAATGACAACACTGGTCTCATAGCCTATTGGAAATGTATTGTGTGTGTGTGTGTGTGTGTGTGTGTGTGTGTGTGTGTGTGTGTGTGTGTGTGTGTGTGAGAGTGAGAGCTTTTGTGAGCCCGCATGTATGATGTGGCTCTTTCTGGTACCCCAACCATTTTTTTGGGCTCTTAGTCTCCGACTGGTTGGCCACCCCTGGACTAGAGTATCCAAACGAGATTGGATATAGAAGACTAACTTAGAACAAGCTTTGCAGATAGAAATGTGATCCATAGAGCACACCTGGTTCCCTCCTTCTTGGTGGCATTGTCTTCTAAATCCAACGTCATTTGGATATACTCTAGTCTATAACAGAAAACGTGAAGCGGGTCAGAATACTTTCCGAAGCCACTGTATATCAGTGGTTGGGCTGCTGTGTTGCTATAAAAGCAATAAAGGACAGGGACAAGAATGTGAGAGCCATAACTACTCTTTATTTTTCATAAACTCACATCCTCAGAATTGGAAGAGGGGAAAGAAATGAACTATTTTAAGGAAAAAACGTGCTTGAACAATGTGTGTTTTCACATGAGTATAGCCTTAACACCTCACACACAACCTTTCATACTCAGGAACATCCCCCAGAAGGCTTTGCAGCCATGGCTAGATCTCGCTGCGTGAGGGTGTTCGACGGGCAGGTGCTCTTGCCGCCTTGTTGCCACGGCGAAAATGATCCAACTCCCGATAGGTAGCCATCACTGTCCGACTGGAGGGGGGGGGGCAGAGAGAAAGAGGGCGGATAATTAAGAGAAGGATGTAAATGGACTGCACTTTACTGCTACCATGCAAGGCGCCGGCCCGCTCACTGGGAGCAATTTGGGGTTCAGTGTCTTGCCCAAGGACACCTCGACACGTGGCCAGCCGGGAATCAAACCGCCGAACTTGCGATCATTAGACGCTGGCTCTACCTCCTGAGCCACAGCCGTTGTCTCTTCAAATTATGTATTGTTGTTTTTTTACGTCCTATGCACCAACCTCACCAAGTCAATTTCCTGTATGTGCAAATATACATTCAGATTCTGATTTACAGTGCCATGTGTTTTATGTGGTATCTACCTAGCAACAATACTTCGATTGGCTACAAAATGTGGCATCATAATTGATGCATTTTTGGTGAATAAAGTCACCCGTGGCACTCTACTGTGACAATCTGGCCTGACTTTATTCACCTTCGACACTAAATGAGTTAAGGTCGTATTGTCAATACTTAGTAGGAGAGGCAGAGAGGGAGAGAGTAGTGGAGGACAGGGTCAAATCGCTGCTCTATATAATTCCGTGGACAAAGATAAGCTACTCATCGATATGTCACTCCTCCTCTCCTCCTCCTCCTCCTCCTCCTCCTCCTCCTCCTCCTCCTCTCCTCCTCCTCTCCTCCTCCTCCTCCTCTGCTGTCTGGCTACGGCTCGGCTCCTCTGCCCAGTGACGACCTTTTGAACTGTTCAGGCCAGTTAATCAGCCCCCCCTGATCTCTGTCCTCTGTCACTCCCCCCCTCCACCCCCTCCCTTTATATTAGTCATAAAATCACTGATAGCTGCTTTAGGTCCTAAAGTAAACATTTACTTGTTTTTTACTACTACATAGACCTCCAGCTTCCTCCTCCTCCTCCTCTTCCTCACTAGTTAGGATAGGCAGGCAGACAGACAGGTAGGCAGACAGACAGGTAGGCAGACAGACAAGACAGACAGGTGGGCAGACAGACAGGTAGGCAGACAGACAGACAAGACAGACAGGTAGGCAGATAGACAGACAGACAGACAGGTAGGCAGACAGACAGACAGACAGGCAGGCAGACAAGACAGACAGGTAGGCAGACAGACAGAAAGATGCACGCACACACACACACACACACACACACACACACACACAAAAGGTAATTTATGCGGGGGAACTCAACATAGTGCATCTGAATTCGAATGACCTTGAAAAAGCCTGTTTAAGCTGTTAGCATACACATCATAACATTGTGATATTATCCTCTGGTGCTGAAAGTCTTGACTGAAGACTGATCGCTAATCCCTCTCTCTCTGTTATCTGAGAGGTTTATTACAGTGGCTCTGACACCTTCTAGCCAGATGGTTTAGGATCAGTGTAACCGCAGGGCATCCTCATTGTTGTTTTCCCTTCACTGCGGGAACACGCCTCCCTCTCTCTCAGAAGCATTAACCTCCCGGTGAGAGAGCTGTTCACCGCTTACCAGAGGAAACACTCTACTTCTACTCTGTCTTTTCTATCTCGCCCTCCCCCCTCCTCCAGTTCTCCTCCCCCTCCTCCAGTTCTCCCCCCCCCCCCTCTGTATCAGACCTCCTCTCCTCTCCCTCGCTCTTCCTTTCCCTACCTCCCCCCCACCCCTTCCTCCTCATCTACCTCACCCCCACCCCTTCCTCCTCATCTACCTCCCCCCCACCCCTTCCTCCTCATCTACCTCCCCCCCACCCCTTCCTCCTCACTCTCACATCCGGGTGAGGTTGTTGAGCTGGGAGTCGGACACTTCGTCCAGGGAAGTGGGGGGTCCAAGCGGGTCAGCGCCTCTGATGGACCGGGCCGGGGGGGCCCGGGGGGCTGGGGGGGCCATGTGGGTGTTGGAACACGGGCCAGTACCGGTGTCATCACCACCCAACAGAGACCACTGTCCTGTGACGCACTAAGACCAACACAACCAAATAGAACACGCACACACACACACACACACACACACACACACACACACACACACACACACTTTGATGAGGATGAGGTAGGTACAGCACACACACAGTGAAGTAAAAAAGGATTCAAATCTCTGTAAATGCTAAATAGGTTTGGTGCTTGGGACTACCTGACTGACATCTGACATTGAAGTTGATTTAAGTTAAGTTAGGTTAGGTTAGGGTTATGTTTAAAGTTAGGGTTAAGGTAGGTGAGAGTTAAGGGTTAAGGCCGTCCAAAGGATCCCACTTTACTACTACACACTCACGCTGTCATTCTCCTCTGAGCCACTAGGTGGCGCCAGAGCCTCTGGAATCGCGTCGGCCCAGCCAGGCCCAGGGTCTTCAGGGGTGGGGGGCAGGGGCGCCGCTAGAGATTCTGGGCCCCATGACAGAATATCATTTTGGGCCCCCCCCACCTAAACCACCCATCAACCTAGACAACCCAGTTGAAGTTGATGAACGAAATCCAATGATGGCCATCTTTTGTAAATGTAATTTAAAAGTACAGTTAATACAGAAATCAACAATTCAGCAAAGAAATCTCAACATTCTTTAACTTATTAAATTAAGACTTGAACAACACAAGGACAAAAGTATAATTAAATGAGGATTTGAACCCAATTATAAAAGTATAAATCACACAAAAAGTAAAAAATATAATTTTAATGGGGTGGTATTGTGTCTAAATAAATGTAGACCTTTTAAAGATCAGTTGGCCATAATACTGTCAGGATTAGATCAATGAAGAATTACAGCAGAGATATTTACTGACTCAGCATTGCTTGTTTCACACAAAGACAAAAGTGTCTTATACAAGAGGGACAACACAGACATGGTGCCAGCGAAATTGAATAGTGAAATGGGAAAAGGTCATTTATACCCACTGCGGCAGTACTGTGGAATAGTATACCCGGAGAGCTAAAAACTATATCTAGCCTAATGCACAACTATTCAAGATAGGAGTAAAGAGACCAAATCAAAGCTAAACGCTGGGCCTTCTTAGTAGCAAAATCTTTAATAAGATCCTTGAAATCTAGTGATGAAGCCAACTTGCTGTGCTGCTGTCATTGTCCTTTGTTACTTCTGCTCCTCCTCCTCCTCTGCTGTCTTGGTCGCTTTATGACGTTGACCCCCAGTGTGCGCTCCGGTGCTCTCAGAGCGAACTGACGAACGCAGCCATAAAGTCCTCAGGTGTGGGGGTGCGCTAATCATCTATAAAACCTTTGGGAAACTGCGAGCAGCAGCGGCACTCCCCTCCCCACGCGTGTCTGGCAGAGCGTGTTTTCCCCTGCTGCGGTCTAATCTAACACCATGATGTCGACAACTGAGACGATGGACATTCTCGAACTCCAACTCCGACACCTCGATCTAATACAACGGGAAAGAAAAAAAGACAAGAAACGGGAAAGAAAAAAAGACAAGAAACGGGAAAGAAAAAAAGACAAGAAAAAGTCTGAAAATAATGGGTTCCAGCCCCGGCGAGACTACATGCAGCTAGCGCCGGTGGCTGTCCGAGAGATCATGCAGGATAGAGAGTTGACCTCCGAGCCGCCGACGGTCGGTGGTGACATTGTTACACCATCGACGAGGCCGAGGGATGAGAACCATCTACCACAGCGGCCCGGAGAGGGACCCCGAGGCGGCGGCGCCAAGAGCCATGTCCATGTGCGTAAAGACGACGCCTCTTCTTGTCCGGCCAGGGAGACAGGTAAATAAGAACAATATTCCATTTGTTGATTGATTGATTGATTGATTGAAAACTTTATTAGAAGATTTGCAGAAGTAGGTACATGAAAGTACATATTACATACAAGGTCAACTAACAGGATAAAAACCCAAGAAAGCCACTGGCTTATTTCAATTGGGGTCCTTGATTCTCAATTCATCGTTACATGTAAGACAGACAAAAAAGCTAGTACTATCTACAAGATAATACAGACAAATAACTATTACTATCTACAAGATAAACACACATCCATCATGGGAAGAACAATACAACAAAACATAAGGTATGTACAGCGGGTAGGACAGGTGGGGACATACACCACAGGTGGGGGCGGGGGACAAAACACAAAGTATGTACAGTGGGTAGTTCGGGTCTTTTAATCTGATTTTTGATTTAGAGGGTCCAGTTACGGATTGCAGCCTCCTGTAAATGTTTTTTGAGAGTGGTTTTGAAGGTGGGCAGTGTTTTGCACTCCTTTAAGATTATAGGAAGGGCGTTCCACATTTTTACTGCATAGTTTGCAAACGAGTTTAACCCCTTGTTTGTGGTGCAACGCGGTTGAACGTGGTTCGTGGAGCTTCCTCTGGTGTTGTATGTGTGGACGTTGTTCACTTTTTGGAAGTATGTTGACAGGTACTTGGGTGTCTTTGTGGTGTAGCGTATCTTGAAGACCAGGCCCAGTGCAAGCTGCTGCACTCTGTCAACTACTCGTAGCCAATCAAGGCTCAAAAAATGAGCAGCGGTTAGATGTGTCCTAGGGTTGAGGCCTAGCAGAAGCCTAACCAGTTTATTTTGGGCTGTCTGGAGTCTTGTTTTATGGGCCTTTGTGGTTCTATAGTACCATGATGTTACGGCATAGTCGAAGTGACATTGAATGAGAGCTCCTGATAGGGTCCTCAGTGTGTTTTTACTGACAAGTGAGGATATCCTGTACAAGAATCTAGTTCTATGGTTAACTTTTTTGATTACTTTTGCTGCCATTTTATCTCCGGAAAGATTTGCCTCTAAGATGGAGCCCAGGTATGTAATATCCTCTTTTCTTGTGATATTAATGTTACCCACTTTTATTTTAAAATTTTCAGCCTTTCTGAGTTTAGATGGGGATCCGTATAGGATGGTTTCAGTTTTACCTAGGTGTATTGATAGTTTATTGTCAGCTAGCCAGATGCAGATTCTACTCAGTTCAGTGCTTAGCGCTTTTTCCACCTGCAATATGTCCCTGCCAGAGACCAGCAGAGCCGAGTCATCCGCGAACAGGAACAAATTGCAATCACATGCTGATGACATGTCATTCACATATATTAGGAACAGTAAAGGTCCCAAAATGCTTCCTTGTGGAACGCCGCAGGTCACTGGGAGGGGGGGGGACAGTGTTCCGTTCACACTAACCACCTGTTCCCTCCCCTCTAAGTAGGATTGCATCCAGCTCACCGATGTTCTATCGAACCCAATTGCTTTCAGTTTATCTAACAATATGTGGTGATCTACTGTGTCGAAGGCCTTCTGGAGGTCCAGCATGACCATGCCGCAGTACTTGCCCGAGTCCACCTCATGGTTGATGTGGTCGTTCAAATAGAGAAGGCATGTGTCAGTGGAATGGGATGTTCTGAATCCTGATTGAAATTCATACATCAGCTTTTTTTCGGTAAGGTACCTATCGACCTGTTCATAAACTATTTTTTCCATAAGTTTCGAGATGGAATTAAGAATAGAAACAGGTCGGTAGTTGCCTGGGTCTAATTTGCTTCCTTTTTTATACAGTGGGGTTACCCTTGCTATTTTAAAGTCAAGGGGGACGTGTCCCTGTTTGATGGAGAGGTTTATTATGTGGGTGATGATTGGGGTAATGGAGGCAGCTGAGTCTTTTAGAAATCTGGCTGGAATATTGTCATGGCCCGTGGCCTTTTCTGAGTGTAGAGCGCCTAGCTTTTTAAACACCTCATCGTTTGACACCATGGAGAGTTTAAAATCATCATTGCGTACACCCAGTTTATTGTAGAACTCACGGATGTGCTCTACACCATAACGCCCTGAGTGGGGTGGTAGATTGTTAACTAATTTAGTGGCTATGGTTGTAAAGAAAGTGTTTAAGCACTTAGCCACATCCAGCTTGTCTGTAAGGAGAGAATCACCAGATTTGATGCTGATGTTTGTAGACCTGGTTTTGAGTTTTTGACTGCAACCTAGTTGGCTATTAAGTAGCTTCCAAAGGTCACGTGGTTTGTTTAAGTTTTCTTCGATTTTGTTATCGAGGTATTCTTTCTTAGCAGATTTGGTCATGGTAATTACCTGATTGCATAGTTTGTTGCATTGTTTTTTAATTTTCTCAAAGTGGGTTTTGTGATCTTCGTTTAAGTGTTTCACTAATTTTGATTTGCATTTTTGAACTTCAGAGCATTTTAGGTCTCTGACTTTCATAGCATTTAGAATGTCCGAATTCATCCATGGTTCCGATCGGGTTTTAACCCTGGTGGTTCTCATGGGGGCTATACTGTCAATAATATTTAGGAATTTGGTTTTGAAACCTAGCCATGCCTCTTCAACCTGTGTGCATTTTAGTTCATCAAACCAGTCTTGATTCTCCAGTTTATGGTTTAAGGCCTCACTAGAATAGGATTTAAGGGATCTAGTAGTTATAGTTTTATGACCGCCAGCCTTGGGTTTTTGTTTTTTACGAGTGCAAAAGATCATGTAATGATCACTTAGCCCACATACAATAACCCCACTCTTGGAGATTTTGGACTCATCCGATGTTAGAATGAGATCTATGGTGGTTTGAGTAGAAATACACACCCTAGTGGGTTTGGTAATTTGTTGACGGAGACCGTGTAATTCAGAAAACCTAGTGAAGGATTTGAAAACGGATGCTTCATTTCTGAGCATGTCCGTGTTCAAATCTCCAATAAGAATCTTTTCCACACAGTCAACGTCATCCAAGCACCCCTCAAGAATATCATAGAAATCACTCTGATCGGGAGGTCTGTAGATAGAACCAACCAGCACCGGTTTTGCTTTGTTAAAGATAATTTCAACCCACACAGATTCTAATTTGTCATGATTCAGGTCATCACGGGTGTTAAAGATAATATCGTTGTGAATGTACATGCAGACACCACCCCCATACCTGTTTCTGTCGTTTCTGATGACTGTGTAGTTGACTATTTCAATCTCTGGGTCTTTGATGGATTCATCAAACTTGGTCTCAGAGAAGCTCAAAATATGAACCTTGCTGTCATGTAACATTTCTCTGATTTGGTCCAGTTTAGGCACAAGACTGTTCACATTAAGGTGAACAATATGCAGGCCCTTACTGCTGTGTCCAAATAGAGAGTTTATGTCTTTGACTTGGAAATAGTCACCACCATTTTGGTCATCGTCACGTTGAGGATTGGGGGGTGGGGGGGGGCGCCCATTGTTCAACGGTTTCGTCGTAGAGTCTCCGGGTGGAGAAGGGGGGGGTCGTCGTCGGGTGGGGGAGGGAGGGGGGAGGGGGGGGTTCGTCACCGGGTGGGTGAGGCCTCTGTGTTCGTCACCGGGTGGTGGGGGGGGGTTCGTCACCGGGTGGGGGAGGCCTCTGTGTTCCCTGGCTAGGTGGTGGAAGATAGGTGGGGGGGTAATGTTATTAGCATATCTACCCATTGTTTTGCTAGCCACGTCTGAAACCTGGATGTCTGCTGTTGCCGGCAAACTAACCGGTTTGTCGACAATGGCGTCAATGTTTATGCTCGTAGCATTTGCCTGGGAAAGATATAGTTGTTGTCTGGCTAAACGTGAAGCCCGCCTGGTTGCGACTGGTCCGGGATTCTGCTGGATGTCTCCCGAGAGCAGTAGATAGAGCCATATCACGGTTCTTCTGTCCATTCTACCTGTCGGGGGTTTGTTTCTTCTCGTCCGGTCCGCAGTTAGCGTCGTGTGAATGGTTGTTGCTCCGAAGCCCAAACATTTCTTCGCGGCGTGGAGATAAAAGTCGTTATGTGTCTCACCTTTTCCAACAAAGTTTGACTCCTTCTCCATAAGATGCAAGTTCTGTGGTGATTTGATGTACAAATCCGTAATCCATAGAAGGAACAGAAGAAAATGTGGTATAATCCTCGCCGTTGTGCCCGTGCGCTGATAGAAGCGACTACTCATGGTGACTGGTGACTGCTTTAATGAAATGACTCTGCGAAATGACAATAATTAAACAAGTCCTGAGCAGGGCGAACGCAGGTGTAAACATGAGAACAGTAGTCTATCATATAACATATATATATATATATATATGACCGTAGTGCAACATTCCCTAACAGGCAGCAGGCCTGCGCACAGACCCGGGAGACACCGCTCCTCCGGCGACGGTCGATCGCCTCGCAAGTTCTGCAACTTCTGCCGCCACAACGGGGAGGCCGAGGGGGTGTTCACCGACCACTTTCTCAAGGACCAAGACGGGAACGTGGTCTGCCCCATCTTGTGGCAGTACGTCTGTCCACTCTGCGGGGCCACAGGGGCCCAGGCGCACACCAAGCGCTGGTGTCCCCAGGTTGACAGCGCCTACTGCTCCGTGTACGTGTAAGTCGCCGTAGGGAAGCGGACGACAAGTGTGCAACAAGTGTGCAACGATGCACCGCACTGTGGACTTACTAGTAGTTTGGAACAGGCCGACTCCAGTGGCGTAGCGCAAAATCCCGGGGCCCCCCCGCAAGGTGGCGGCGGGGGCCCTTTCGCAACGGAGTAAAAAAAAAAAAAAAAAAAACGTGCGTTTTTTAGAGGCCGATGCGTTATTGACGTTGCGAAATTTCGCAATACGCACTCTACATTCTAAATGCTTGACTTAGCAAAAGGTACAAACAAGTGAGAGCAATAGCCTATAACTAAAACCAAATGGTAAACTACACTACATCAGTAGAATGTATTATAAGTAGAATAGTACAAGCTTTATTTCTTTTAACAAAGTGTGGTGTGCACAGCAGTGTGATATCTGTAAACATATCTGTAGACTCTCCGCTAAGGGTTGCCAGATGGGATTGAGAATTTCCAACCTAACCAATCTAAAAACGTCTAAATCCACCAAAAACCAGCCCATCTGGCAACCCTGTCTCCGCTGCATCAGAGTCTACTTGTTGCGTAAAATTGGCCAGGGTTAGTCAAATCCATTGTTGGACATCTCGTATATTGGTATATTGTGGCATTTCTTTACTGTTTGCCATCTGGTCTAGGAATACCCAGGGAGACGCAGACAGCAGAAGTAGATTAGAATAGTAGAATAGAAAAAAGAAACAGCTATACAGTATATAGCCTAACCATGCTGAATTACAGTATGTACCTGTATGATGCACTGACAGCCTGTGACTGTGAACCTGGCCGGACCCTGCCCTTCTGAGTTTGAGTATGATGCTGCCCAAATAAATGTTATTGTTTAGTGCTGTACGCTTTCGTGGTATTATATTGTGTGAATTATCATCTGTATGTTGTTTTTCTTTCACTCGACTAACCGCCGAGATAATACTTGAGACATGTACTTCCGTAAACATACATTTTTTATTTGATTTTTTTACAATATCGGACCGACAGTCCCACATATAGCGGCTATAATGTCAGAATAGAGAATCTACCACCACCTAAAGAATGCTTATTGTACTTTGTATTGTATTTTCGCTTGCTCATTTTCCTTGTGTCTCGCTGCCTACGTGTGACGTCAAAGTCATGTTGCTATTGGATACGGCTAACTATGTATATATTTTTTAATATAGGCCTATATATTAAAATTAAGGTTGACACAATGAAGGGCCACTTATTTTCTTTATTTTATATTTTTTTTAATTATAAAAAAAAAAAAAAAAAAAAAAACTTTGGATCCAATGTTAGGGGGCCCCCTAGTGGCTGGGGCCCCCCCGCGGTGCGTCGCTTGCGGGCCCGTCCGCTACGCCACTGGCCGACTCGTGTGCTTTTTTACATTTATTCTGTGAGTTTCTGGTTTTATTTATTATTTTTGTGCGTGTTTTTGTCACTTATTGTTATTTGCAGTGTGGTTTTTGTTTTTTGTTTTTTAAATGCATGCCTCTGCACTTTGTTTCTTAACAGCACGTTTTGTTTTGAGTTTTTCTTTTAGAAGTGAATGTAAATATGAATGTTTGTCAGCCTATTTCGGACTGCTATTTTGTTATTTTACACACAGCTACAACTCGGCTACTAAAAAAGTATAATTGTTGACAATAATTGCATGACGACAATAATGCCAATAACAATGTGCTTTTTTAATTATGTGGATAACAGACTTTTCCCAATGACTACCAAACCAAAAACCATAATGCAAACATTTTAAACTTTTAAATTGTATGTTCATGTCTGAATAATAATAACACCTTAATTGGTCAATCCTGTGTGTTTTGAAATTATTGATCACCAAACATGCCTCACATTCCAATGTCGGTCCAATTAAGACTCAATTAGCCTGAGTGCAGCTGAGTCCAATGTGTTGTGAGGATGTGTGTATGAAAAATAAGGATCTTTGTGGTTTTTTGATTGATTGATTGAAAACTTTATTAGAAGATTTGCAGAAGTAGGTACATGAAAGTACATATTACATACAAGGTCAACTAACAGGATAAAAACCCAAGAAAGCCACTGGCTTATTTCAATTGGGGTCCTTGATTCTCAATTCATCGTTACATGTAAGACAGACAAAAAAGCTAGTACTATCTACAAGATAATACAGACAAATAACTATTACTATCTACAAGATAACCACACATCCATCATGGGAAGAACAATACAACAAAACATAAGGTATGTACAGCGGGTAGGACAGGTGGGGACATACACCACAGGTGGGGGCGGGGGACAAAACACAAAGTATGTACAGTGGGTAGTTCGGGTCTTTTAATCTGATTTTTGATTTAGAGGGTCCAGTTACGGATTGCAGCCTCCTGTAAATGTTTTTTGAGAGTGGTTTTGAAGGTGGGCAGTGTTTTGCACTCCTTTAAGATTATAGGAAGGGCGTTCCACATTTTTACTGCATAGTTTGCAAACGAGTTTAACCCCTTGTTTGTGGTGCAACGCGGTTGAACGTGGTTCGTGGAGCTTCCTCTGGTGTTGTATGTGTGGACGTTGTTCACTTTTTGGAAGTATGTTGACAGGTACTTGGGTGTCTTTGTGGTGTAGCGTATCTTGAAGACCAGGCCCAGTGCAAGCTGCTGCACTCTGTCAACTACTCGTAGCCAATCAAGGCTCAAAAAATGAGCAGCGGTTAGATGTGTCCTAGGGTTGAGGCCTAGCAGAAGCCTAACCAGTTTATTTTGGGCTGTCTGGAGTCTTGTTTTATGGGCCTTTGTGGTTCTATAGTACCATGATGTTACGGCATAGTCGAAGTGACATTGAATGAGAGCTCCTGATAGGGTCCTCAGTGTGTTTTTACTGACAAGTGAGGATATCCTGTACAAGAATCTAGTTCTATGGTTCACTTTTTTGATTACTTTTGCTGCCATTTTATCTCCGGAAAGATTTGCCTCTAAGATGGAGCCCAGGTATGTAATATCCTCTTTTCTTGTGATATTAATGTTACCCACTTTTATTTTAAAATGTTCAGCCTTTCTGAGTTTAGATGGGGATCCGTATAGGATGGTTTCAGTTTTACCTAGGTGTATTGATAGTTTATTGTCAGCTAGCCAGATGCAGATTCTACTCAGTTCAGTGCTTAGCGCTTTTTCCACCTGCAATATGTCCCTGTCAGAGACCAGCAGAGCCGAGTCATCCGCGAACAGGAACAAATTGCAATCACATGCTGATGACATGTCATTCACATATATTAGGAACAGTAAAGGTCCCAAAATGCTTCCTTGTGGAACGCCGCAGGTCACTGGGAGGGGGGGGGACAGTGTTCCGTTCACACTAACCACCTGTTCCCTCCCCTCTAAGTAGGATTGCATCCAGCTCACCGATGTTCTATCGAACCCAATTGCTTTCAGTTTATCTAACAATATGTGGTGATCTACTGTGTCGAAGGCCTTCTGGAGGTCCAGCATGACCATGCCGCAGTACTTGCCCGAGTCCACCTCATGGTTGATGTGGTCGTTCAAATAGAGAAGGCATGTGTCAGTGGAATGGGATGTTCTGAATCCTGATTGAAATTCATACATCAGCTTTTTTTCGGTAAGGTACCTATCGACCTGTTCATAAACTATTTTTTCCATAAGTTTCGAGATGGAATTAAGAATAGAAACAGGTCGGTAGTTGCCTGGGTCTAATTTGCTTCCTTTTTTATACAGTGGGGTTACCCTTGCTATTTTAAAGTCAAGGGGGACGTGTCCCTGTTTGATGGAGAGGTTTATTATGTGGGTGATGATTGGGGTAATGGAGGCAGCTGAGTCTTTTAGAAATCTGGCTGGAATATTGTCATGGCCCGTGGCCTTTTCTGAGTGTAGAGCGCCTAGCTTTTTAAACACCTCATCGTTTGACACCATGGAGAGTTTAAAATCATCATTGCGTACACCCAGTTTATTGTAGAACTCACGGATGTGCTCTACACCATAACGCCCTGAGTGGGGTGGTAGATTGTTAACTAATTTAGTGGCTATGGTTGTAAAGAAAGTGTTTAAGCACTTAGCCACATCCAGCTTGTCTGTAAGGAGAGAATCACCAGATTTGATGCTGATGTTTGTAGACCTTGTTTTGAGTTTTTGACTGCAACCTAGTTGGCTATTAAGTAGCTTCCAAAGGTCACGTGGTTTGTTTAAGTTTTCTTCGATTTTGTTATCGAGGTATTCTTTCTTAGCAGATTTGGTCATGGTAATTACCTGATTGCATAGTTTGTTGCATTGTTTTTTAATTTTCTCAAAGTGGGTTTTGTGATCTTCGTTTAAGTGTTTCACTAATTTTGATTTGCATTTTTGAACTTCAGAGCATTTTAGGTCTCTGACTTTCATAGCATTTAGAATGTCCGAATTCATCCATGGTTCCGATCGGGTTTTAACCCTGGTGGTTCTCATGGGGGCTATACTGTCAATAATATTTAGGAATTTGGTTTTGAAACCTAGCCATGCCTCTTCAACCTGTGTGCATTTTAGTTCATCAAACCAGTCTTGATTCTCCAGTTTATGGTTTAAGGCCTCACTAGAATAGGATTTAAGGGATCTAGTGGTTATAGTTTTATGACCGCCAGCCTTGGGTTTTTGTTTTTTACGAGTGCAAAAGATCATGTAATGATCACTTAGCCCACATACAATAACCCCACTCTTGGAGATTTTGGACTCATCCGATGTTAGAATGAGATCTATGGTGGTTTGAGTAGAAATACACACCCTAGTGGGTTTGGTAATTTGTTGACGGAGACCGTGTAATTCAGAAAACCTAGTGAAGGATTTGAAAACGGCGTTCATATATTCTTGTCCTCTCTCCTTTATTACTTTTGTAGCAACACAGCAGCCCAACCACTGATGTACAGTGGCTTCGGAAAGTATTCTGACCCCCTTCACGTTTTCTGTTATAGACTAGAGGTTAGATTAGGGTTAGGATTTTAAATTACGGGGTAGCGGCAATGCATTCGCCGAGATGAATGTTCTGTTTCTTATCCGCTAGGGGGCGATACTGGACCACAGTATCTTCTTTTACATTGTATCAGTGGTTATTTATGTCACTCCAAATTACTTTTGCAAATTCTTCGTAAAATTGATTCATCCTTTTTTACAGGTCAGTTATTTTATCCCCAGATTTAGATAAATCTGACTAGATTTATGAATCTGTTCAAAATAAATCATTTTTTCTAGAAGATTTATTTCATAAATCTGAGACTTAATTTGGGTTAATTACTGGTGGGTTAATTACTGGTGGGTTAATTACGGGTGCACTGGTAAATCTGGTAAAGCTTCCCACTTGGTTTATAACATAAGACGTTATACACCTTTTATCTCTATAGGGTAGCAGCAATGCATTAGTTTAGTTGTGTCAACTAAAACTAACTTTCTCCAAATGAAGAAAACCCCAGATACGTTTGAATTGTTTCCAGTAACATCATAAAGGGTCAGGGTTAGGGTTAGCCTAACTGAATTAACTTAATGTTTGATCTTGGATGCGACTGTAAGGCTGATCCGTCCCTAAACACATTGATGATGTCATGGAAGACTTGAGCAAATAATACCTTCCGTCGTGCGCATGGAGGTTTGATCGGAATAGTTTGATCTAATTGCACCTGATTGGTCTAACTGATCGGTAACTGATCGGACGCCAAAAGGACAGAAAAAAAGAACTATAGGCTCCAGTAAGAACAGGGGTGCAGCTTGCCAGCCAATCAGCGGCGAGCTTCATCCCCTACCCGCTGAAGCCGAACTCCTGGACGGTGACACGGTCGGACGGTCAGCGCACACTTCCCCTCCGGTGAAGTCATGGAAGTAACTCCGTTACTTTATCCGTCCGTGAATCTCGCGTTAACGCCCGACAGCCCGAAGCTACACAGAAGAAAGACCAAATAAAAGAGAGAGCCTCTAATGAGAGCGACAGGTGCGCTCGCTCCGTGCCCGCCGTGCCCATGGCTCGTGCGCCGTGCCGCCGGAACAGCAAACTGGACTCGTTCCTCAAGAGGAACGCGGACCGAGGCGTGTACGAACGGATCCGCGCCTACGAGCCGTGCGTGGTGATCTCGGAGACGGTCAACAAGGTGTTCATGCACGTGGTCCTCAGCGATGACTGCGTGTACCTGGCCGAGTACCCGCCTCGCACCCTCACCGAGGCCGTCTGCTTTCGTGACATCAGGGACATCGAGCTGGTAAGGACCGGGGCTGGGGCTGGGACTGGGATATGGGGCTGGGACTGGGATATGGGGCTGGGGCTGGGACTGGGATATGGGGCTGGGACTGGGTCTGGGGGATAAGGCTGGAGGGATGGGGCTGGGGCTGGCTTAGTTCAACTGTCATGCACCATCAGAACCCAAAGTATAAGCTTGTTTTACTAAGAAAAGGCTGTGTAGCTTCAAACCATGATTAAAACTATACATGTTGATGTCAGTGATGATCATTCCTTGTATCCACAACCCTATCTATCAAATTGAGAGTGGTTTAATTTCTCCAGCTCCATCTCTTAGCTGGTCTCACCCCAAAAGTGCTTTATTATTGTTGTTGTTGTTGTAGTTGTTGTTGCTGTGTTTGAATCCCAGATTGGCCCTTCAGAAGCTGTATATTTTTCCAATCCCCTCCATCTCACCTGTGCTCGCCCCCTTATAGCAGCCCTGTCTGTCTGCCTGTCTAAAAATAGAGACATGACGCTGTGCTCTGATTATCCTTGCGGTTAAGACCAATTAAACTGCTTATGGTAGGCTGCATCTCTTTCTCTCTCTCTCTCTCTCTCTCTCTCTCTCTCTCTCTCTCTCTCTCTCTCTCTCTCTCTCTCTCTCTCTCTCTCTCTCTCTCTGTCTCTCTCTCTCTCTCTCTCTGGGGAGCAGCAGCAGCTCTGAGGAAATCTATGCCCACCATGCCCAAGACAAATTTCCCCTCGGGGACAATAAAGTACAATCAATCAAT